>NC_137881.1:35738100-35740600 GCF_963924005.1 Protomyctophum bolini | reverse complement strand
TTGCATGGCGTTAACGATTGGCCGTTGCATATGTGACAATAGCCTATAGGCCTACTGAGAAGTATCAGTTGGGCACCACGCGGTTAAGACTACACATTCAGGAGTCATAGAATCATGTGACCTCTCAATAGTACTCTTGCGCAGCGGCAATTTCATAGTCAATGAAGTTCTACTGAGACGTGATTATTGCTAGTTGAAAACTTTACCCAATACCCCGCCAGGATGACTTGAAATATAGTCAGCCATGGCAATTTTTGTTAGTCTCTCAGGAGACTTTATAACTGTGAAATGTAATACATTACAATGTGGAAAGCTATTCCCTTAGTCTGCCCACTAACATGATACTTAAAGCAGAATTAAAAATTGAAAATGTTGCCAGTATAAGGTGGTACCACAACTTTCAGCAGCTGTCTCAGATTTCCCCATGGAATCCTAATTTCAACCTTTGTGATGTGTTACTAGACAACTTTACATCTGTGAAGACATTTCTCGGCAGGGGATGTATTCAACAGATTTGCCGTTTTTCTAATAACATTCCCATATATTATATTATTATTGTTATTGGACAGAGTAACTGGAAGGGCTCGTCCGGGATTTGAACCCGGGACCTCTCGCACCCGAAGCGAGAATCATACCCCTAGACCAACGAGCCTTGGTTTTTATTGGCATCCTCCTTGTAACACAGCTGTTTGATGCACATGTGTCATTCTTGATGTCAGCAATGCAGCAGGTAATAGAGATCATTTAGATATTTAATAGATTCAGTTCCAGACTGAAGAATGTGTGAACACAGCATTTTTCAACTATGTAAGAAACAATCTTTGACCCAAGCTGCTGAGAAAATTAAATGTTCAGAAACGCTTTGGAAGGATGGTGACCTGGAGGGGCTCGTCCGGGATTTGAACCCGGGACCTCTCGCACCCTAAGCGAGAATCATACCCCTAGACCAACGAGCCCTGTTTACACTGTAATGTTTACTCTCACAAAGCTGTCTGATGCACTTGTGGCTTTCTTGAAGATGTCAGAGATGATGCAGGTAATGGAGATAGGAGGGTCAATTTAACCCATCAATCAACTTTCAGAAGATTGCAATTTTGCTTGGGTTGTGGGTTCAAGTTCCTCTTTGTGGTCACCCAAAATTGCTGAACAGGTGTGATTACAGGTAACAGCGGTAGTCGTGGCCGAGCGGTTAAGGCGATGGACTAGAAATCCATTGGGGTCTCCCCGCGCAGGTTCGAGTCCTGCCGACTACGGAGCTTTATTGTTTGTGCAACAGATACAAACGTTGGGTGTCACTTTGTAGTTTCATGTTGATGGCTTCCATTTAAAATTAATGGAAAACTGCAGCTTTATGGTGCATAATATTGACAATGCCTGCTAGTCGTTGCTGAGGTTCTATGTTGTCTTCTTCCAGGCAACAACATATTTCTTTCCAAGACATGAACTAAGGCGAGGGATGGTGAAGTGCAGTGTCAACAGTAGGGCTCGTCCGGGATTTGAACCCGGGACCTCTCGCACCCAAAGTGAGAATCATACGCCTAGACCAACGAGCCTTGTTACTGTTTGGCATCTTCCATCTAACACAGCTGTTTGATGCACATGTGTCTTGAAGATGTCAGCAATGCAGGTAATGGAGATAAGAGTGTCAATTTAACCCATTAATCAACTTTCAAATGTTGCTTGGGGTGTGGGTTCAAGTCTCCCTTTGTCTTTACCCAAAACAAAACACAACCATCTTCATCTTTTGCATGGCGTTAACGATTGGCCGTTGCATATGTGACAATAGCCTATAGGCCTACTGAGAAGTATCAGTTGGGCACCACGCGGTTAAGACTACACATTCAGGAGTCATAGAATCATGTGACCTCTCAATAGTACTCTTGCGCAGCGGCAATTTCATAGTCAATGAAGTTCTACTGAGACGTGATTATTGCTAGTTGAAAACTTTACCCAATACCCCACCAGGATGACTTGAAATATAGTCAGCCATGGCAATTTTTGTTAGTCTCTCAGGAGACTTTATAACTGTGAAATGTAATACATTACAATGTGTAAAGCTATTCCCTTAGTCTGACCACTAACATGATACTTAAAGCAGAATTAAAAATTGAAAATGTTGCCAGTATAAGGTGGTACCACAACTTTCAGCAGCTGTCTCAGATTTCCCCATGGAATCCTAATTTCAACCTTTGTGATGTGTTACTAGACAACTTTACATCTGTGAAGACATTTCTCGGCAGGGGATGTATTCAACAGATTTGCCGTTTTTCTAATAACATTCCCATATATTATTATAGTTATTGGACAGAGTAACTGGAAGGGCTCGTCCGGGATTTGAACCCGGGACCTCTCGCACCCGAAGCGAGAATCATACCCCTAGACCAACGAGCCTTGGTTTTTATTGGCATCCTCCTTGTAACACAGCTGTTTGATGCACATGTGTCATTCTTGATGTCAGCAATGCAGCAGGTAATAGAGATCATTTAGATATTTAATAGAT
>NC_137881.1:35723100-35730600 GCF_963924005.1 Protomyctophum bolini | reverse complement strand
CTGCAGCTTTATGGTGCATAATATTGACAATGCCTGCTAGTCGTTGCTGAGGTTCTATGTTGTCTTCTTCCAGGCAACAACATATTTCTTTCCAAGACATGAACTAAGGCGAGGGATGGTGAAGTGCAGTGTCAACAGTAGGGCTCGTCCGGGATTTGAACCCGGGACCTCTCGCACCCAAAGCGAGAATCATACCCCTAGACCAACGAGCCTTGTTACTGTTTGGCATCTTCCATCTAACACAGCTGTTTGATGCACATGTGTCTTTCTTGAAGATGTCAGCAATGCAGGTAATGGAGATATGAGTGTCAATTTAACCCATTAATCAACTTTCAAATGTTGCTTGGGGTGTGGGTTCAAGTCTCCCTTTGTCTTTACCCAAAACAAAACACAACCATCTTCATCTTTTGCATGGCGTTAACGATTGGCCGTTGCATATGTGACAATAGCCTATAGGCCTACTGAGAAGTATCAGTTGGGCACCACGCGGTTAAGACTACACATTCAGGAGTCATAGAATCATGTGACCTCTCAATAGTACTCTTGCGCAGCGGCAATTTCATAGTCAATGAAGTTCTACTGAGACGTGATTATTGCTAGTTGAAAACTTTACCCAATACCCCGCCAGGATGACTTGAAATATAGTCAGCCATGGCAATTTTTGTTAGTCTCTCAGGAGACTTTATAACTGTGAAATGTAATACATTACAATGTGTAAAGCTATTCCCTTAGTCTGACCACTAACATGATACTTAAAGCAGAATTAAAAATTGAAAATGTTGCCAGTATAAGGTGGTACCACAACTTTCAGCAGCTGTCTCAGATTTCCCCATGGAATCCTAATTTCAACCTTTGTGATGTGTTACTAGACAACTTTACATCTGCGAAGACATTTCTCGGCAGGGGATGTATTCAACAGATTTGCCGTTTTTCTAATAACATTCCCATATATTATTATAGTTATTGGACAGAGTAACTGGAAGGGCTCGTCCGGGATTTGAACCCGGGACCTCTCGCACCCGAAGCGAGAATCATACCCCTAGACCAACGAGCCTTGGTTTTTATTGGCATCCTCCTTGTAACACAGCTGTTTGATGCACATGTGTCATTCTTGATGTCAGCAATGCAGCAGGTAATAGAGATCATTTAGATATTTAATAGATTCAGTTCCAGACTGAAGAATGTGTGAACACAGCATTTTTCAACTATGTAAGAAACAATATTTGACCCAAGCTGCTGAGAACATTAAATGTTCAGAAACGCTTTGGAAGGATGGTGACCTGGAGGGGCTCATCCGGGATTTGAACACGGGACCTCTCAGCACCCTAAGCGAGAATCATACCCCTAGACCAACGAGCCCTGTTTACACTGTAATGTTTACTCTCACAAAGCTGTCTGATGCACTTGTGGCTTTCTTGAAGATGTCAGAGATGATGCAGGTAATGGAGATAGGAGGGTCAATTTAACCCATCAATCAACTTTCAGAAGATTGCAATTTTGCTTGGGTTGTGGGTTCAAGTTCCTCTTTGTGGTCACCCAAAATTGCTGAACAGGTGTGATTACAGGTAACAGCGGTAGTCGTGGCCGAGCGGTTAATGCCGACTACGGAGCTTTATTGTTTGTGCAACAGATACAAACGTTGGGTGTCACTTTGTAGTTTCATGTTGATGGCTTCCATTTAAAATGAATGGAAAACTGCAGCTTTATGGTGCATAATATTGACAATGCCTGCTAGTCGTTGCTGAGGTTCTATGTTGTCTTCTTCCAGGCAACAACATATTTCTTTCCAAGACATGAACTAAGGCGAGGGATGGTGAAGTGCAGTGTCAACAGTAGGGCTCGTCCGGGATTTGAACCCGGGACCTCTCGCACCCAAAGCGAGAATCATACCCCTAGACCAACGAGCCTTGTTACTGTTTGGCATCTTCCATCTAACACAGCTGTTTGATGCACATGTGTCTTTCTTGAAGATGTCAGCAATGCAGGTAATGGAGATATGAGTGTCAATTTAACCCATTAATCAACTTTCAAATGTTGCTTGGGGTGTGGGTTCAAGTCTCCCTTTGTCTTTACCCAAAACAAAACACAACCATCTTCATCTTTTGCATGGCGTTAACGATTGGCCGTTGCATATGTGACAATAGCCTATAGGCCTACTGAGAAGTATCAGTTGGGCACCACGCGGTTAAGACTACACATTCAGGAGTCATAGAATCATGTGACCTCTCAATAGTACTCTTGCGCAGCGGCAATTTCATAGTCAATGAAGTTCTACTGAGACGTGATTATTGCTAGTTGAAAACTTTACCCAATACCCCGCCAGGATGACTTGAAATATAGTCAGCCATGGCAATTTTTGTTAGTCTCTCAGGAGACTTTATAACTGTGAAATGTAATACATTACAATGTGTAAAGCTATTCCCTTAGTCTGACCACTAACATGATACTTAAAGCAGAATTAAAAATTGAAAATGTTGCCAGTATAAGGTGGTACCACAACTTTCAGCAGCTGTCTCAGATTTCCCCATGGAATCCTAATTTCAACCTTTGTGATGTGTTACTAGACAACTTTACATCTGCGAAGACATTTCTCGGCAGGGGATGTATTCAACAGATTTGCCGTTTTTCTAATAACATTCCCATATATTATTATAGTTATTGGACAGAGTAACTGGAAGGGCTCGTCCGGGATTTGAACCCGGGACCTCTCGCACCCGAAGCGAGAATCATACCCCTAGACCAACGAGCCTTGGTTTTTATTGGCATCCTCCTTGTAACACAGCTGTTTGATGCACATGTGTCATTCTTGATGTCAGCAATGCAGCAGGTAATAGAGATCATTTAGATATTTAATAGATTCAGTTCCAGACTGAAGAATGTGTGAACACAGCATTTTTCAACTATGTAAGAAACAATATTTGACCCAAGCTGCTGAGAACATTAAATGTTCAGAAACGCTTTGGAAGGATGGTGACCTGGAGGGGCTCATCCGGGATTTGAACACGGGACCTCTCAGCACCCTAAGCGAGAATCATACCCCTAGACCAACGAGCCCTGTTTACACTGTAATGTTTACTCTCACAAAGCTGTCTGATGCACTTGTGGCTTTCTTGAAGATGTCAGAGATGATGCAGGTAATGGAGATAGGAGGGTCAATTTAACCCATCAATCAACTTTCAGAAGATTGCAATTTTGCTTGGGTTGTGGGTTCAAGTTCCTCTTTGTGGTCACCCAAAATTGCTGAACAGGTGTGATTACAGGTAACAGCGGTAGTCGTGGCCGAGCGGTTAATGCCGACTACGGAGCTTTATTGTTTGTGCAACAGATACAAACGTTGGGTGTCACTTTGTAGTTTCATGTTGATGGCTTCCATTTAAAATGAATGGAAAACTGCAGCTTTATGGTGCATAATATTGACAATGCCTGCTAGTCGTTGCTGAGGTTCTATGTTGTCTTCTTCCAGGCAACAACATATTTCTTTCCAAGACATGAACTAAGGCGAGGGATGGTGAAGTGCAGTGTCAACAGTAGGGCTCGTCCGGGATTTGAACCCGGGACCTCTCGCACCCAAAGCGAGAATCATACCCCTAGACCAACGAGCCTTGTTACTGTTTGGCATCTTCCATCTAACACAGCTGTTTGATGCACATGTGTCTTTCTTGAAGATGTCAGCAATGCAGGTAATGGAGATATGAGTGTCAATTTAACCCATTAATCAACTTTCAAATGTTGCTTGGGGTGTGGGTTCAAGTCTCCCTTTGTCTTTACCCAAAACAAAACACAACCATCTTCATCTTTTGCATGGCGTTAACGATTGGCCGTTGCATATGTGACAATAGCCTATAGGCCTACTGAGAAGTATCAGTTGGGCACCACGCGGTTAAGACTACACATTCAGGAGTCATAGAATCATGTGACCTCTCAATAGTACTCTTGCGCAGCGGCAATTTCATAGTCAATGAAGTTCTACTGAGACGTGATTATTGCTAGTTGAAAACTTTACCCAATACCCCGCCAGGATGACTTGAAATATAGTCAGCCATGGCAATTTTTGTTAGTCTCTCAGGAGACTTTATAACTGTGAAATGTAATACATTACAATGTGTAAAGCTATTCCCTTAGTCTGACCACTAACATGATACTTAAAGCAGAATTAAAAATTGAAAATGTTGCCAGTATAAGGTGGTACCACAACTTTCAGCAGCTGTCTCAGATTTCCCCATGGAATCCTAATTTCAACCTTTGTGATGTGTTACTAGACAACTTTACATCTGCGAAGACATTTCTCGGCAGGGGATGTATTCAACAGATTTGCCGTTTTTCTAATAACATTCCCATATATTATTATAGTTATTGGACAGAGTAACTGGAAGGGCTCGTCCGGGATTTGAACCCGGGACCTCTCGCACCCGAAGCGAGAATCATACCCCTAGACCAACGAGCCTTGGTTTTTATTGGCATCCTCCTTGTAACACAGCTGTTTGATGCACATGTGTCATTCTTGATGTCAGCAATGCAGCAGGTAATAGAGATCATTTAGATATTTAATAGATTCAGTTCCAGACTGAAGAATGTGTGAACACAGCATTTTTCAACTATGTAAGAAACAATCTTTGACCCAAGCTGCTGAGAACATTAAATGTTCAGAAACGCTTTGGAAGGATGGTGACCTGGAGGGGCTCATCCGGGATTTGAACACGGGACCTCTCGCACCCTAAGCGAGAATCATACCCCTAGACCAACGAGCCCTGTTTACACTGTAATGTTTACTCTCACAAAGCTGTCTGATGCACTTGTGGCTTTCTTGAAGATGTCAGAGATGATGCTGGTAATGGAGATAGGAGGGTCAATTTAACCCATCAATCAACTTTCAGAAGATTGCAATTTTGCTTGGGTTGTGGGTTCAAGTTCCTCTTTGTGGTCACCCAAAATTGCTGAACAGGTGTGATTACAGGTAACAGCGGTAGTCGTGGCCGAGCGGTTAATGCCGACTACGGAGCTTTATTGTTTGTGCAACAGATACAAACGTTGGGTGTCACTTTGTAGTTTCATGTTGATGGCTTCCATTTAAAATGAATGGAAAACTGCAGCTTTATGGTGCATAATATTGACAATGCCTGCTAGTCGTTGCTGAGGTTCTATGTTGTCTTCTTCCAGGCAACAACATATTTCTTTCCAAGACATGAACTAAGGCGAGGGATGGTGAAGTGCAGTGTCAACAGTAGGGCTCATCCGGGATTTGAACCCGGGACCTCTCGCACCCAAAGCGAGAATCATACCCCTAGACCAACGAGCCTTGTTACTGTTTGGCATCTTCCATCTAACACAGCTTGGTCGAGTTCCATCTTCGTCCTTTTTTTGTTCCAAGTGTTCCAACATTGTTTCAACTTCCGGGCCACCGATTGGCCGGTGCCCGGATCGTGCAGGCTACCATTGGCTGGTTCCACCTGGGGTTCCACCCCAGGAGCCAATGGGGGCATGGTCCCGCCCCTACCTCTCAGTAATTCCAAAACAGCACGGCGGCGGCCATCTTGTTACAGTGTGCGGTGGATGGACGTATTCATAATTTTAATAAATCGTACAAGGTGTTTGGAAAATATTTAAAGGCAGCAGGGCTTTCTCCAGGGGCCAATAAGGGATCGATTTTAATTTGGAACATTTCTGTCCATTTTTGGCTTAGTTATGGACATGTAGTATCTGTTAGCATGTTAGCTAGCTGCTGGATGATGATGATGGGTTCTTAATATTATGTGTGAATATTTCATATTTTTTTATTAAATCGTACAAGGCGTTTGGAAAATATTTAAAGGCGGCAGGGCTTTCTCCAGGGGCCAATAAGGGAACGATTTTAATTTGGAACATTTCTGTCCATTTTTGGCTTAGTTGTGGACATGTAGTATCTGTTAGCATGTTAGCTAGCTGCTGGATGATGATGATGATGATGGGTTCTTAATATTATGTGTGAATATTTGATATTTTTTTATTAAATCGTACAAGGCGTTTGGAAAATATTTAAAGGCGGCAGGGCTTTCTCCAGGGGCCAATAAGGGAACGATTTTAATTTGGAACATTTCTGTCCATTTTTGGCTTAGTTATGGACATGTAGTATCTGTTAGCATGTTAGCTAGCTGCTGGATGATGATGATGATGATGGGTTCTTAATATTATGTGTGAATATTTGATATTTTTTTATTAAATCGTACAAGGCGTTTGGAAAATATTTAAAGGCGGCAGGGCTTTCTCCAGGGGCCAATAAGGGAACGATTTTAATTTGGAACATTTCTGTCCATTTTTGGCTTAGTTATGGACATGTAGTATCTGTTAGCATGTTAGCTAGCTGCTGGATGATGAACAATGAACTCAAGTGTCACAAAGCAAAGCAACACGAAAAGCGATGGTAATAGTACTATTAGCCAGCTTCTGCTGACCTATATGGGGTGCGAGGCCCTGCATTGCTCAATAACCTGCTTTGATGACACTTTTGTCCTTTTGTATGTTTAAATCAAATGTCAAATTATAGTTCAAAGACACCAAGAAGATAGTCTGTGATTACAATATCAATTTAAAATGTAAGTCGCTCTGGATTAAGAGCGTCTGCTAAATGCCTAAATTGTAAATTGTCCCCTTGCGCTTAGGGTCCGGCCCATTCCTCTCTGTTATGTCATATGACGAGCATTCAGTTGAAGGTTTACTTGATTTAACTTTTAATATCACAATTATTGTAGCTAATCTAACTGAATCTGGAAGTCTTCCTTTATTAAATGATTCTTCATAGTCTGGAATTGTAACTGATCCATTTTTTATGGTGACTTTCGCCTTTATTTTATATGGAGGGACAGTCAGTGGTGTAAACTTTATTTATATAGCACATTTCATACATAAAATGCAACTCTGTCACATTCTGTCTCTCCCTCAGTCTGTGACTCCACACTGGCCTCCCATATCCCATTCCAGCACACCCAGTTCCATTTACACACCTGTCAACTACCTCGTCAGCCCAGCAGTGAACACTTCTCCAATCAACCTGCTCACTATAAAACTGGACTCAGTACAAACACTCATTGTCAGTTCATAACCTGTGTCACAGATGTCCTGCCTGTTAAATATTATACTCTAGTTTGTTGTGACTTTGCTCCTGGGTTCAACTCTGTCTGCATCCTTGACAACTCAAAGTACTTCACATATTAAACTTTATTTATATAGCACATTTCATACATAAAATGCAACTCAAAGTACTTCACATGAAAATAAAATAAAAAATAACAAGCAGCGGAATGCCAGAAACAAAAAGTAGGTCAATCTACAATTAGCAAATAAAAATAGCAATACAAAACTAAAACATTAAAAATGGTAAGGAAATTTGTATTGGATAATACATTTTAAATTGATATTCTTAGATATTCAACTATATTGACATTTATAATTAAATTGGTGTCTTTACACTGTAGAATTTTACATTTGATTTAAGTGTCTATTTGTTTGTCTCACCTAATGGTCATT
>NC_137881.1:35713100-35715600 GCF_963924005.1 Protomyctophum bolini | reverse complement strand
GCAGAATTAAAAATTGAAAATGTTGCCAGTATAAGGTGGTACCACAACTTTCAGCAGCTGTCTCAGATTTACCCATGGAATCCTAATTTCAACCTTTGTGATGTGTTACTAGACAACTTTACATCTGTGAAGACATTTCTCGGCAGGGGATGTATTCAACAGATTTGCCGTTTTTCTAATAACATTCCCATATATTATTATAGTTATTGGACAGAGTAACTGGAAGGGGTCGTCCGGGATTTGAACCCGGGACCTCTCGCACCCGAAGCGAGAATCATACCCCTAGACCAACGAGCCTTGGTTTTTATTGGCATCCTCCTTGTAACACAGCTGTTTGATGCACATGTGTCATTCTTGATGTCAGCAATGCAGCAGGTAATAGAGATCATTTAGATATTTAATAGATTCAGTTCCAGACTGAAGAATGTGTGTGTCGACAGGCCGGCAGTAGGTTGTGAAGTTGGCTGGGGTCAAGGGTCAAGGGCCAGTGATTTCACAGGGCAATCCTCAACAGAGGAGAGGCCGCCTCCCCAGCAGATGACGCAGTCTTCAAAGTATGAGGAAAAGGTCCCCAGAATGCAGACCGGGCGATCCCAGAAGAATGAATATGGGCAGTGGGGTCGCAAGAGATATAATGCTTACCCAAGGCGTTATGAGTTTCTTTCAAGAGAGCATGTCCAGAAGAATGAATATGGGCATGTTTACATTCAAGAGAGCATGTACAGAAGAAGGACGTTCTGGCCAGACACAGATCTGATAGCTGACCACATATCAAAAGGACCAGTACCTCACCCCAGGAGAAGATTCAAAGGCGGCGAGGCCAGGGCGGACTGCAGGAAGGGGGACTTTTGAAGTTCCACATGGCCCACTGATATATCAGGGAAGACGGCGGTTTAGTGGTGATGGATGTCATTACCGTGATGAGAACTTTGGTGTTGTTCGCCAAAGTGTTCTTTGTATAAATCTATTGTAAAGTTTGTATGGTCAAGTTTATATGGGTACTGTGAGAAGATATTTTATACTCATTTGGATAAAAAGAAAGGAAGCAGCTGACTTGCATGTTGTCCTCCTTATCAGGATATCAGTGAACTGTCTGGCTGACCTAGTGACCTCCCTGGGTTTGGAGATTAGCAGCCACCCCCCCCCCCCTAGTTTCACCCCATGTTGGCTGATTGTGGCAGACACTATGAGTTACATTTTTTGTGTGTTGTTTTTGTTTTCACCTCTGAAACTGATATAATGATTATTAACTGTTGTTTTTTTTAATAGTTTACAAATTGAATTGAAAAAGGGATGATTGTTTTCGCCTCCCTATTAACTAAGTAGAAGTTTGATTCCAGGTTGCTCATGTGATCATATGACAACATATGGTGTAAGCCTAAACAGGTTAAGTAAAAATACAAGTTTTAATATAAAGTAGGGATGATGTTATTTTAGCCTCCCTGGATTCTTAGAGACAGTAGTGTGTTTTGAATTAGTTTTAATGCTAAAATGTAATGTTTGTAGGAGGTGTGTTTGTAGAGGACATGGTAAAAGGTCCTTAGATCTCTTTAGTTGATAAGTAAAGGCCCATAAATAAATAGGAGTTGGCATAAGAATGTGTGTCTGTTTTCCCCTCACTAAGCCATAGTGAGTTATTTGGCGCCAGCCATCTTCCAAAAATATCAAAGCATAATAAAAAAAACAGAAAACAAGCAGAGGTTACCTCCCCCTCAGGACCATACAGTATAAAACCCCTCAGGGCAGAGGGTTAAGGGAGCCAGTCTTCGGTCCGGAGGGGATAGGAGAGGTACCAGATCACAGAGGATGCTCTAAGCTTTTCAAAGGAAGTAGATAGCCCAGTTTTAGAAACTTAGTAGTAATTTGCCGAATATCTCCAGTTTTGCTAAACGACTTTGTATTTTACTTTATTTTTTTGGATTATATCATTTTTGTGTGCAACTACAACTGTAATAAATCTTCGATTTTTTGGAAAAACAACACCCTGGTCTTGTATCCGTCTATTTTTGGTGAGTATACTGTTGTAACTAATATTTAATTATGTTTCCAGGGTATAATTATGCAGTATTGGGTGAGCGATGTGTCAGCTGCCTCAATTGCCATGCACAGTCAGGACAAAGAGAAGAAATCTACTAAAGTTTGCATTTCAACCCAACTCATGTCACAGGCGAGACGCTATGACCTCTGTGTTCAACGGCCAGACTCCTCAGGCGAAGCGCTGAGGGGCCTGAGGCCTGGGCCTTAATAACAGAGGCCGCACTATCCTTTAGGCGAGACGCTGGGGGTATAGGGCGGTGCTCTCTCTTCATCAGCAGTTCAATAGATACCCAGGATATACAGGCGAGTCGCTGTAGGGTCCTGGGATCTGAATCCACTATATAAATATTCTTGGAACTCAGCTTCATCGTACTACATATAACAGACAGAAAGAGTGACCGACCGAATTTGAACCGGCAAAAGGGGGAGTAGAATGGTCAAGTACACTCAGACTGTCTAACAG
>NC_137881.1:35688100-35693100 GCF_963924005.1 Protomyctophum bolini | reverse complement strand
TGGCATCTTCCTTGTAACACAGCTGTTTGATGCACATGTGTCATTCTTGATGTCAGCAATGCAGCAGGTAATAGAGATCATTTAGATATTTAATAGATTCAGTTCCAGACTGAAGAATGTGTGAACACAGCATTTTTCAACTATGTAAGAATCAACCTTTGACCCAAGCTGCTGAGAACATTAAATGTTCAGAAACGCTTTGGAAGGATGGTGACCTGGAGGGGCTCGTCCGGGATTTGAACCCAGGACCTCTCGCACCCTAAGCGAGAATCATACCCCTAGACCAACGAGCCCTGTTTACACTGTAATGTTTACTCTCACAAAGCTGTCTGATGCACTTGTGGCTTTCTTGAAGATGTCAGAGATGATGCAGGTAATGGAGATAGGAGGGTCAATTTAACCCATCAATCAACTTTCAGAAGATTGCAATTTTGCTTGGGTTGTGGGTTCAAGTTCCTCTTTGTGGTCACCCAAAATTGCTGAACAGGTGTGATTACAGGTAACAGCGGTAGTCGTGGCCGAGCGGTTAAGGCGATGGACTAGAAATCCATTGGGGTCTCCCCGCGCAGGTTCGAGTCCTGCCGACTACGGAGCTTTATTGTTTGTGCAACAGATACAAACGTTGGGTGTCACTTTGTAGTTTCATGTTGATGGCTTCCATTTAAAATGAATGGAAAACTGCAGCTTTATGGTGCATAATATTGACAATGCCTGCTAGTCGTTGCTGAGGTTCTATGTTGTCTTCTTCCAGGCAACAACATATTTCTTTCCAAGACATGAACTAAGGCGAGGGATGGTGAAGTGCAGTGTCAACAGTAGGGCTCGTCCGGGATTTGAACCCGGGACCTCTCGCACCCAAAGCGAGAATCATACCCCTAGACCAACGAGCCTTGTTACTGTTTGGCATCTTCCATCTAACACAGCTGTTTGATGCACATGTGTCTTTCTTGAAGATGTCAGCAATGCAGGTAATGGAGATATGAGTGTCAATTTAACCCATTAATCAACTTTCAAATGTTGCTTGGGGTGTGGCTTCAAGTCTCCCTTTGTCTTTACCCAAAACAAAACACAACCATCTTCATCTTGTGCATGGCGTTAACGATTGGCCGTTGCATATGTGACAATAGCCTATAGGCCTACTGAGAAGTATCAGTTGGGCACCACGCGGTTAGAGACTACACATTCAGGAGTCATAGAATCATGTGACCTCTCAATAGTACTCTTGCGCAGCGTCAATTTCATAGTCAATGAAGTTCTACTGAGACGTGATTATTGCTAGTTGAAAACTTTACCCAATACCCCGCCAGGATGACTTGAAATATAGTCAGCCATGGCAATTTTTGTTAGTCTCTCAGGAGACTTTATAACTGTGAGATGTAATACATTACAATGTGTAAAGCTATTCCCTTAGTCTGACCACTAACATGATACTTAAAGCAGAATTAAAAATTGAAAATATTGCCAGTATAAGGTGATACCACAACTTTCAGCAGCTGTCTCAGATTTCCCCATGGAATCTTAATTTCAACCTTTGTGATGTGTTACTAGAGTTCCATCTTCGTCCTTTTTTTGTTCCAAGTGTTTCAACAATGTTTCAACTTCCGGGCCACCGATTGGCCGGTGCCCGGATCGTGCTGGTTCCCACTGGGGTTCCAACCCAGGAGCCAATGGGAGGCCGCCTCGGGCATGGTCCCGCCTCTCCCTCTCAGTAATTCCAAAACAGCACGGCGGCGGCCATCTTGTTACAGTGTGCGGTGGATGGAGGTATTCATAACCTTTAATAAATCGTACAAGGTGTTTGGAAAATATTTAAAGGCAGCAGGGCTTTCTCCAGGGGCCAATAAGGGATCTATTTTAATTTGGAACATTTCTGTCCATTTTTGGCTTAGTTATGGACATGTAGTATTTGTTAGCATGTTAGCTAGCTGCTGGATGATGATGGGTTCTTCTTATTATGTGTGAATATTTCATATTTTTTCATTAAATCGTACAAGGCGTTTGGAAATTAGTGAAAGGCACCGTGGCTTCAACCAGGTCTCACCAAGGAATCGACTTTAATTTGGAACATTTTTGGTTCATTTTGGCATAGACATGGACATTGCAGCATATGTTAGCATTAGCTGCAATGGGTTCTTCTCATTATTGCGAACGCAGTGATTGCGAATGCAGTGAGCACTTACTATGAGACCTAGCAGATCATGTCTGTCTGTCTGTCTGTGTGTGTGTGTGTGTGTGTGTGTGTGTGTGTGTGTGTGTCTGTCCCGCTATCCAAATATGGAGTGTGTTGCATCAGCAATCACTCAGCTCCATATATGGCCACAAAAGGGGCCAGGTCCACTCAGCTCCATATATGGGCACAAAATGTGAAAATTATGTAATATGAGCCAGATTGTAGATTGGCTATTTTAGTATTTTTCTTGTTTTATTTATTTAACTGTCTAGGCCTATTCACATGCAATTAACTCAAGTGTCACAAAGCAAAGCAACACGAAAAGCGATGGTAATAGTACTATTAGCCAGCTTCTGCTGACCTATATGGGGTGCGATGCCCTGCATTGCTCAATAACCTGCTTTGATGACACTTTTGTCCTTTTGTATGTTTAAATCAAATGTCAAATTATAGTTCAAAGACACCAAGAAGATAGTCTGTGATTACAATATCAATTTAAAATGTATTACCCATTTCTTGTTTCCTGTTTTCCACTTTATTGTGATTTTAAATGATCCTTCACCTGACTGTGGACCAGCCCAGTGTCTCTGACATTAGCTCCGAGCCTCTCTCTTCACCGTCCAATGGCTGCCATTAGTCTCCGTCCACTCATCATCCGCCAGCCTACCTGCTGCCTCCTCCTCCTCCTCCTCCTCCTCCTCCTCTTCCTCCCCCTATCCAGCTCATCGCCCCTGGACTTCAGCCCATCGCCCCCCAGCTCCATGCGGCGAATCTGACGATGAGAGCGCCCCTCACTTCACATTGTTGGGATTCTTCAGTGGTGCAATTATATATACGCACGCATGTTTCATGATAAATGCTTTTATGTGATGTATTCCCATGCTTTTGTTCTTGCTTAATGTAAGTCGCTCTGGATTAAGAGCGTCTGCTAAATGCCTAAATTGTAAAATTGTAAATTGTCCCCTTGTGCGCAGGGTCCGGCCCATTCCTCTCTGTTATGTCATATGACGAGCATTTAACTTTTAATATCACAATTATTGTAGCTAATCTAACTGAATCTGGAAGTATTCCTTTATTAAATGATTCTTCATAGTCTGGAATTGTAACTGATCAATTTTCTTTTGTGACTTTCGCCTTTATTTTATATGGAGGGACAGTCAGTGGTGTAAACTTTATTTATATAGCACATTTCATACATAAAATGCAACTCTGTCACATTCTGTGTCTCCCTCAGTCTCCACACTGGCCTCCCATATCCCATTCCAGCACACCCAGTTCACCCAGTTCCATTTACACACCTGTCAACTACCTCATCAGCCCAGCAGTGAACACTTCTCCAATCAACCTGCTCACTATAAAACTGGACTCAGTACAAACACTCATTGTCAGTTCATAACCTGTGTCACAGATGTCCTGCCTGTTCATGTGTTGACTTTGATGTAATTCTGATTTATGCCTGATTCCTACCTGCATTCCCCTGTGTAAGATATCTCGTAATTCTTTATTAAATACTTTATTATTATACTCTTGTTTGTTGTGACTTTGCTCCTGGGTTCAACTCTGTCTGCATCCTTGACAACTCAAAGTACTTCACATATTAAACTTTATTTATATAGCACATTTCATACATACAATGCAACTCAAAGTACTTCACATGAAAATAAAATAAAAAATAACAAGCAGCGGAATGCCAGAAACAAAAAGTAGGTCAATCTATAATTATCAAATAAAAATAGCAATACAAAACTAAAACATTAAAAATGGTAAGGAAATTTGTATTGGATAATACATTTTAAATTGATATTCTTAGATATTCAACTTTATTGACAATTATAATTAAATTGGTGTCTTTACACTGTAGAATTTTACATTTGATTTAATACTACCATTGTTGTTTGTTTCTGTTGCTTAACTCTGTTGCTTTAACTACGTAGAAGTGTCTATTTGTTTGTCTCTAAATGTTTTGATGAATTGAACAATGCCCTTTTGTAAACAAGTGTAAGGCTTAATTGGGTCGTCCACTCACAGTTAACAGTCTTTGTATTGAGTTTGTGCTTGAAATGTAGGCCTACTGTAATTCTGCAAACTGTTAATACATATTTCAATCAATCAATCAATCAATCAAAATTGACATTTCAACTATTGATCAGACACTGTGCATTGACGACACCTAGTGGTCATTCATTTTAATTGCATGCATGCAGAGAAATCACAACATTGTGAGACGCACTGGGTCGTTGCCATGTTTTGCCACGGAAACCAGCGACCTGCCTTGTGTAAGTAAGTAAGTAAATTTTATTTATAAAGCACCTTTCTTAACAATGTTACAAAGTGCTGTACAGTGACACAATACAATCAATCATAATTAAAACAGGACAGTACAACAAGCAAATAAGAACAACATAATCAAGTCAAATAAAATCAGAAAAATGTTCCCGAAATAAAAACGTTTTCAGTGGACGAAGCCAGGCTTGATACGAGCAGACGTGGCAACGCGAGTGAAACACAGGGGCAATCTCCCGTTGGCCGAGAGGTTGGAACTCACGGGCCAATGGGAGCCTGCATGCTTTTGGGCGGCCAATAAGGGCAGGGGTAAAACAGAGAGAATTGTTCCGGATCCTGATGTGAAAGGAGAGCGCAGAGGGTCACGCAATGGACCCGAGAGCAGTCAGAGAGAATGCTTTTGTTGTCAAGGGCCTTGGTCTCAACCAGCATGTTTTCGCCCGGTTTCGAACCGGGGACCTTTCGTGTGTTAGGCGAACGTGATAACCACTACACTACGGAAACCACTGCCCTGTGCTTCGGGGTCTCTTCACTATTTTATTTTGAG
>NC_137881.1:35323100-35535600 GCF_963924005.1 Protomyctophum bolini | reverse complement strand
GGTTTGGTCTAAATTATGTGGAGCCTGGATGCCGCCCAGTTCCTCTAGACTGGGAAAAGCACAAGAGTACGACAAGGCAAGGAAATCCACCTCCCTCAGCTCAGCCAGAAGTGACTCCAAGTAGTGCATCAGAGCCTCTCACAGAGCCAGGTAAACATAGTATATAAAAGTATGTATACATTCCTGGTATATCAAAAGCAACATAAAATGAAATGAATTGTTAGCCTTAATTGTTTTTTACTTAAAAAAAGGTACGTGGTTAGATATAGCCTTTAATAATTAGTATCTATTACTTATTGAAATCGTGTTCTTATTTCTGTTGTAGAAACTACTGGGATGTCACCACCTCAGCCTCCCTCAGATGATCCTCCCTCATCTCAGTCTCCACCAGTTCAGCCTCCCTCCTCTTCTTCACTCCAGCTATACTGGTTCCCTGCATTCCCTCCTGCTGCTAAAGGATAATTGGCATCAGAGACAGGTACACATAATACAAATTTATAAAAAGTAGTGCAAAAAACATTGTGACATTCCTGGTATAACAAGGGTATAAACAAAATGTGCTTGATCACATATACAGTAGGCTTTAAATGTTAATCTTGTTCTTATTTCTCTTGTAGAAACTACTTGGATGTCACCTGCACCGCTGCCAATGCAGGCTTCACCGAGAAGTGCTCGCTGGACGAGTGCAGACTGGTGGGAGAGTGTTTGTCTTGGACCATAAGCTTTGGACATCCCCTATGTCAATCAACAACTTGCTGAACAAACATCATGGACAGAAGGACATGTTGGCACGTGTGGACCAGGAATATGCTGCTGTTGTTAATAACTCTGCAACTGACCCAAACAGCATGTTCCACCCAACAACAAAACAACATATTTCAGAGTACTTGAAGCACAGGGCCAAGCTGCTGAACACCAGCTCCTCAATAAACACCAGCCCAGAGAATCTCCAGGAGAGACAGCAGCTATGGCAGTCTTTGACAGAGGGCAGTAGGTTGCCTGTTGTTCCCTTGCCTCCAGCTGTTTTTAATCCACCTGAACCTGCTGCAACCACGCCACTAACAGAGGCCTCCATTGAGGGCATGGTGTTAAGCATCATGGAGAGGCAGCAGCACCAACAACAACAACAACAATAACAACAACAGCAATAGCCCAAGAAACAGACAAAAACGTGTCTGTATTGTGGTCAGCCGAAGCCGAAGGAATGAAAATGACGGCTCCTCCATCCACTACTTTTACCAGCTAGGCAGTGTTCGCTACTTTTACTGCTCTACTAAGGTGTACAAAGCCTACGGTGCTGAGGGTCTCACAAATCCAAGAATGCCCTTTATAGACTTTGCAGAGACAAAATTATTTCAGCAGGAACTGGAGAATACAAAGAAGAGGTTGAATGAGAAAGGTCAGAAAAAGAGGAAACGGTCAGACTCCCAGGAACCCACACGGCCAGACTCCCAGGAACCCACACGGTCAGAGTCCCAGCAACCCACACAGTCAGACTCCCAGAAACCCACAGGGCATTTGTGCCGTTTCTGCTGCAAGCCACTGAAGCAGGGCCCAGACAGTCCTCATGTGCACACAGGCTTCCCTGGTGTAGTGGGGAAGTACATATACTGCCGAGCCAAGGTCCTTTCCCTTCCCTGTACAAATACCAGGGCATGGACAAGGAGATGACCTGGAAAGACTTCAAGGAGTCTGTTTTTTACGCAATAGAAAAACAGAGGTGGGATGTGGAAAAGAGGAAATGAGTGTTCTATAACAGTGGTTCCCAAACATTTCATGTCAAGACCCGAAAAAGAGTTTAGACGTCTGCCCAGGACCCAAACTAGTAAAAATACAAGATCTACAAGCTCGCAACGCTTATAAATCAGCTACTTTCATTAGTTCTTCATTGTATATGTATTATACCACTATTCTCACCGTCCCTCCTCATTATGAGACATAATCTACTCAAAGCCATACGTGTCTTCATAGCTCTGGTGTCAGCCCAGCGATGCACTACAATGCAAAACATCTCCTCTGCCACACTCATGAACACACAGAATCATTGTAACCTATGGATGCTAATTCGTATTATTTTTATTTTTCGGATGGGATTTCAACTGCTGCTAGTCGATACATTTGCACTATATATTGTATCCCACAGTTTTGTGCTATTTTATATATGTTCTAATACTATTTATCTTTGTATGTATATATTGCCATTGCTGCGCACGCGCAGCAATGGCGGCACGGTGGAAACGCCGGTGGACGCCAACTTTGCTTGTTCTCTAACATCTAACAACCGCACCCGTTCTAACTACGATCGTTAATGTAGTGGGCACAGCTTTTGGAACTTTTGCAACTCCTGTGGCGGTGGCTGTGTGTCAGGATATCACGTCAAGATGTAACCAGCGACGTAGTCTACTACCGGCGACCACGCTGCCTGTTGGTCCCTCCCGTGAACAACAGGTGCCGGGAGGAGAGGCAGTGGACCCGGTGACTTCCCCGTGGTGTGTGTCGGTCCGCCATCGGGGCAGCGGTGTGTGGACTTCCAGGCCCATGAGAGCGGCTGTGGACTTGTGGAGTGTGGAGGGTGCAGCGTCACCGGGAGAAACCCCCGGTGAGTCGGCAACTTCCCTACGGCAAGCGGACGCCGCATGTTGTCACCGGGCGGCGGTGTGAGAGTGAGACTGCTGGCTCCGTTCTCTCTGATGGTCCATGGGACATGTCCACAGCGTGGGAGCGTTTGTGGGAGCGTTTGGAACTCTCGACAGTTTGGAGTGTCCATAGGATGAGGCAGAAGGACTTGCGAGGTGTTGTGCTGTCCCTGTTGTACTATCTATGCCACCATATGAGACTAAGCCTAGTCCTGAGCACCGTCGTGTGAACGAATATGGCTATCAGAGACGCTGCTGAGTGACATTCTTGCACGCTGTATCATGATTCCAAACACGTGTCATAGGCTTGTGATTGTAACATAACTGTACCCATACTGTTTGTGTCCTTATGCATTTTCCTTTTAAAGTGTGGACCAAATAAAATAATTCAAATGTGTGTGTGTGTGTGTGTGTGTGTGTGTGTGTGTGTTTTGTTAGTTTGTTTAAAATAAAGACTGTATGAATACACTTATCCAGAGGTTCAAGGTTCTTTATTGTTACATCTTACATACTTGTACTTGTGTGCACAGAGTAAAAATAATGTGTTTTCCGAGCTCTATGTTCAACAGCAGTATATGGGGAAGATGAAGAGAAGAGTTATGTCATTTCAACAGAAATGTGTTGTTGCTGTGCTATGATTTATAACAGCCACTAGATGGCATTGAGAATGAGTACTGCTATATCTAGATCAATGGTTTCCAAACTTTTTCATGTCAAGGACCCCCAAATTGATATTTGATAACATATGCCAGGGACCCCCATAAGGGAATATTTTTTTATGGCTCTAGCAGTGATTCTCAATCCATTTACTTTCAAGGACCCCCATTTTGACATGCATTAGTCTACGGACCCCCATTTCTGGCATTTCTATATCTGGGTTCCCAAATTTATATTTTCAAATCAATGTTAATTTAACTATGAGAGTGTACAAATGGAACCATTTGGTTCCATTCTTCATAATCATCATAACAAAATATAAGCAGTAGAAAATCAAGGGCAGAGAAAAAAGATGGCAAAACTGCCTGGCAACAAAGCAAGCCTTCGTTTCATTGGCTGTCCGGCTGTGCCGACTATCAGCAGAAAGGCTTACATTAGGCAGGCATCCAAGACCTACACAGTGAAAGGTAAGTCACACAACGTGATTTTAACATTCCGACTCGATCGATACTGAAGTTCATATAATGGCCTGTTGTGGCGCTGTCATTGGACCCAGAAAAACCCATAGCCCCATAGAAGTCTATGTATTTGGGCCCAACTTCACCTAGACTGTATTACCTTAATAAACATGGTCATGAATACTTTCTTCTTCCAGTCACTAGTTTAAAGTCTCATTTCTAATGTCATAATATTCTTTTTGGAAAATTATGGTCCCATTAATTAAATGCCACTGAGGGGCGTGGCTACCGTTACAGTCTATGATAGGGATTCCCCTCCCACTCGAGTCAAAATAAAAACCAACGGAGAAGAAGGGGGGAAGTCCCGCCTCGTTGTCTGGGCCAGCCAATGGCCAGCTGGGCCAAAACGGATCTAGAAAGATGGCGACTTCCATTGCAAGGACTGACAGGCTTCATTTTATGTTCATGTTAGACCCGGGGAACGCTTTGTCCATATTTTTTACAGTCTATGGTATATACATACATATGGCTGTGGATTTATATAGCGCCTTTATCCAGGGCGCTTTACATAGATGTAATTACATTTGCATTACATTCACCATTCACATTCACACACCTTTACATAGATTGTGCATTACATTCACCCATTCACATAAATTCATACACAGATGGTGGCAGAAACCATGCAAGGCACCAACCTGCACATCAGGAGCAATAAGGGGTTCAGAGTCTTGCTCACTTTGACACTCTGGGGGAGCCCGAGTTCGAACTGGCAACCTTTCCAGCCACTCTACCCCTGAATCACTGCTGCCGCAGGAAAATAAAATGGGATTTTTACTTAAGTGTAAGCCATAAAAATTGGTCTGTGACCCACAAATGGGTCCCCTATCCATTGGTGTTTGTCTTGCTGCTATTTCTGCATATCAGACGAAGACTGGGTCTGGGTGTTAGGCATTAGGCTTCACCACTATTCTGCTCCTGCTGTGACTTAAGGACAGTGGCATCAGGTTAGTATTAAGCAATAAGCCACGAGAGGTCTCAGGTTACCGGGTATTTTACACTGGCTGGGGGCGTAGGAAGACCCGAGGCGCAGCCGAGGGTCTTCTACCCCGCAGCCAGTGTAAAATACCCGGTAAGCTGGGGCCTCGAGTGGCTTATTGCTTTTCTAAAACGGTTACAAACATATGTACCATATTAACCTAATAAAACTATTGAATTCACAAAAGTAGCTACGCTTTGCGCTACCAGAGCGAGCCACATAACTTCCTTGTTGTGCTCAGCAAGTAGGCTATGTGACGGGAGAATAGCGCTTGATGTTTTTACGGGGCTGCCTGGAGCCCCACATTCACAGTCATTATGAGCCGGGCGGTGCTTAGACGCCCGCACGGCATGTGTTTGTAAATCAATCAAGCGCTCTCCTTCCCCAGTTCAGCTACAAGGCTGCAAGATGATACAAAGTGATTGAAGGAGTGGGTTATCGGTGAAATTTACACCGATCACGTGATGGTAACCAGCCAATCAGAATGAAGTATTGGGACTACCCGTTTTAGAAGTAGTAATACTAGTTGTCACGGAGCAACCTGTGCCCTATAGTCTAATAACTGTTACACTAGTTATCACACACAACACAACACAAAATGTAAATGGTTATTAGTTCTCTATGAGGTTTTGTCTATATTCCTTCTAAGTACTATAATTAATGTACCGGTATGTTGTATTTCACCAATTTGCAACATTTAAAGGCCATTTGATTTTCTGGAGTTGCTTTTAGTCATAATGTAACCCACGTGACGTCGTTATTGTACATACACTAAATGTTGTGTTTTTCTACTTCATCAGATGACAAGTTGAATTACCACCATCAGGGGAAACCCCGCCTGGTGTTGTTCACCAAAGAGGAGGTATCCGTGGTGTTGAAGGAGTGCCATGACAACCTCGGCACCGGAGGTCATCCAGGAGTGAGGAGAACCACCGAGAAGGTCACGATGTCCTACCACTGGGGGAACTTGCGGGAGGATGTAAATAACTGGGTGAGAGATTTATGTTATGCTTCTGGAAAAAACAAAGTTTCTTTATTCATTGTAGTTTTAATGCCCCTTAGATCAGATGCCTTGGCTTGAAGTTTTACAATGCGTCGTCACATAATTGCTCCACATATAACAAGTACTTGTTAAGAAATTACTCTAATAACCTGTTTTTTTTTTTTAACTTTGTTTTTATTTAGGGTTTTTACAGACATGATCAAACGAACAGGAATAACAACAACAACATAGTACAAAGACAAACTTCCACATGGACATAGAAATCAAAAACAACAAAAACAAATAAAATAAAGACATAAAATAAAACAAAACAAAACAAAACAAACAGATCGTATAAATTAAGTTTACAAAATAAATTAAATACAATTAGAACCTTACTTTGGGAATATTTTTAACTCTTCTTTTCCATCATCCTATTATGTTTCACCTCTTGTCCATTTATATAACGACCATTTTTCCCATCTTTTTTCATAGAGGTCTACTCTTATTCTTATCTTGAATGTCAACTTTTCCATGTCTTCTATATTGTCCACGATTGCTCGCCATTGTTTATAGCCTGGTATGTCAGTCTTGAGCCAATTTTTTGTGATTGCTTTCTTTCCGGCAGCTAGAAGGATTTTGACCAGATATTGGTCTCTCGCAGCGGCGGAGCTACCGGGGGGGTAGGGGGGGTGGTCACACCCCGGCCCGGACCTCCTGGGGGCCCGGGCTGTCAGATGATCGATGGACGATTTTTTACACAGTCACTCACGACTGATAAAACCAGCGGGCCCCCGCGAGTCCCGCATAGGCTCCCGCATTTAACTAACTAACTCCTCTTGCTTCTGAAGAAGTCGCCGGTCGCTTACTCGCTTTCTTTTTTTCTCTGATGTAAAGAGAAGTTTGTGGCAGCGCGAGCTGCGCGACCCATGCTTCTGCGGCCCGTGCACTCACTCAGCACATCGCTATTTCGTTTTTTTGCAGTTGGAATTAAAGAATGACAAATAAAGCAATCTTGAATCTTGAATCTTGACCAGATACAGAGCTTATATAGCCTATAATAGCCTACACTTTAACAAAATATCATGTCTGTCTGATGAGAATGTACTGCGCTGCCGAGAGAGTCGCTGTAAGCGGTCCAGCCAGGGCTACAAAAGTGGCAGCACCTGTCACTCATTAGTAGGCTAATCACTCTGTGTGAGGACTTAGGAGTGCATATGTGTGGACTTCCTTTTCTCCACAACGGACTGTTTCGATTCTAAACCCCTTCTTGTTGCTTTTCCCTGTGTGCGATCACTCAGCAATAAGGTGAAACAGAACACAAAGATGAGTAGTAGCCTATTTTTTTTTAACACGCAGCACCTCTCCCTCTCTACGTCTCTCTCTCTCTCTATCTCTCTCTCTCGTGTGTGTGCACTGCTGCGCAATGTCACAGACACAGACGCGATCAATAATATATAGCAGAAATAATAGGCAAAATATAACACTTTTCCTCTCTATCTGTGACTGTGATCAGCTCCTCACACATATAACTCCTCTCTCGTTCATGTACGCCTGCTCAAATTAGCAGCAACTGTTAGCATAAATGATTTTTTTCCCCGTTCGGGGGGGGGGGGGGGGGACGACGCTGTTGGGAGTCAGGTTCGTTGAGGCCCGGTCGTGCTGTCTCACCCCCCGGCCCGGCCCAATGTTGTTCCGCCACTGGTCTCTCGGATGGATAGATTCCTCAATAAGACCCAAGTACATTACAAGGCAAGAACAGGGGATGTCGTATCCTATTACCTCACAAATAGCTGTGTGGATTATCAACCAGAAAGGTTGTATCTTTGTACAATTCCAGAAAACATGTGTATGGTCAGGATTCATGTGGTTACACTCTCTCCAACATGGCTGTTGGCTCTTAAGCTGTTTGCTCTTAATTTGGGGTGTTATAAAATACCGTATTTGGTTTTTCCATACAAATTCCCTCCACTCCTTTGATTGGGTTGTTGTCTGGTGTTTTTCCCACATATCGTCCCACATCTTTTCTGGAATGTCCTCACCCAACTCCTTTTCCCATTTATTTTTTACATATATTGTGGAAAACTTTTTGGAATCCATCAAACACGAGTACAACACAGATATGGCTTTGGGTGTCTAATAACCTGTTTTAAAGGTTGATGAGTGTCCACGCTGTCAGTGCCATGAGAAGATAAAGACCCTCGCACCTGTTCTCCATCCGATCCATGTCAAGGAAGCATGGAGTGTATGGAGGGCTAAAACTGCCATAACTAAAAATAAATATATAAATAAATAAATGCAAAAATAAATAAATATATGCAAAGAAATGTATAAATCAATGATTAAATGCATAAATAAATGAATAAATAGGCAAAGAAATATAGAAATGCATAATTAAATGTAATTAAATGCATAAATAAATGAATAAATAGGCAAAGAAATATAGAAATGCATAATTAAATATATTGTGTTTTAATTATGTACACATTTAGAATACACATTTAAATACACATTTAAATACGCATTTAAATGTGCATTTAAAAGTGCATTTAAATACACATTTAAATGCACATATAAATATGCATTTAAATATGCATTTAAATACGCATTTAAATGCATATTTAAATGCACATTTAAATGTGTATTTCAAGCAGCTTTCCCCAAGGGTGTATTTCATGAACTGTATGTTAATGAGGGGGAAGACCTTTATGATGTCACTCACTGACGGGGTGGACCTTGGTGATGTCACTTCACAACCATTGGATAATCTCTGTGGGAGCTCACAGATCGACTGTACTTGTCTGTTTCCCCCGGAAATTATAAATAAATCTACGGATACATTGCTGGTAAACAAGTGATGGCGGTGAACTGGCGAACAATTGCGGGGGAATTGAGTGATTTGATTCTTATAGTTGAAAATGCTTGTCCGGACTACATGCTATTTAGAGTGGAGTCGATTTTGGAACGTTTAATCGCGTTAGCCGAAACTTTAGATGTGGAGCTTGACCAAGTGGTTTGGGGTAATTTGAATGAAGTGGCAGGACGATTATATTTACAAGCAGAACAAAGTTCCCATAGTGGAGTCGGTGGACGCCCGTCCTATGATGTACCCGTCGAAGCCGTGGAGAGTTATTTGTTTGCGGGATTTACTGTCCGTGACATAGCTCATCTGCTTGGAGTTGGCGAAAGAACGGTCCACCGTCGAATGGCTGAACATGGCATCAGGTGAGTTTCTTTCTATCTGGCCCTTCTACTGGACTAGCCTGGGTTCCAGACTGATTCGCTGCGTCCCGCTCAGTGCCATTTTCACAGATCCGCGGAACGCAGAGAATCAGGCTGGAACCCAGGCTACTTCTGGACAGGGGTCATCGCCATGTTGTCTTGGACATTTCCTTAAACAGGTCCTTAAAACACGAGAAACACTAGTAGTTGGACTGGTTGGTATTTGCCATAGTGTTGTAGTAATTAAGTTTCATACATATTCTGAAGACCTGGTGACATTCAGTTCTTTGATCTTATGATCAAAATAATAATTAAAATGTTTATGGAAAATCATCATACACATGTGTCTATGTATGGACATCGATGACCCCTGCTTCTAGGGCCCTGGCCCCTGGGTATCCCAGCTTGGGACCTCCCCCTCCACTATAGCTCTGGCCCGGAGCGTGAGGTCTCAAATGGGCCCAGCTGGCCCTGGGCAAAAACTGTGTCCAAACATTGATGCTCATTAATTTGTCTTGTTTACCAGCGTTGATTTGTGTGATTTATTTTTAAGGGTGTCTGACTTGAACAATGCTATTGATGACGATGCATTGGATTCAATGGTCCGTGAGATCCTTGGTCAGTTTCCATTCCAAATTCAGGGTACAAGATGATGTTAGGACATGTCAATGCCCGAGGCATAAGGGTTCAAAGTAAGTAACTAAGATCATCATCTCTCTAACGTGTCAAGATTTCCAATATTCCAGTTTCAACTCCAGGCTAACATCTCTTTGTAACTTCTCACATATGTATACTAGTATTTTGTGTACAGCAGGCTTACTTGATTTAAAAGTTGATTCACACAAATGTTGTAACTTTTTAAATGGCCATTCTTTCCCTGTTTTGCATGAAGAACGACGCGTGCAAGAATCAATGTGGCGAGTTGACCCACAGGGTGTCCTGATGCGCAGGCTAGTGCTGCAGACTGTGAGGCGCAGACGGTATACTGTACCAGCTCCTAATAGTCTGTGGCATATAGATGGAAACCACAAACGTATACGGTAAGGTACGGTTCTATTAAATAAATATAATGCAGACAGTGTTACTAAAAACCTTTTTTTCTTGGGACCCCCTTCCAATGACATTACTTGACAATCAAGTACGGATGCACAATATAATCTGTGTTATACCGGCCATAAAGATTCCATATCGGTATCGAATCTCAAATTAATCCCAATTATTTTCACCGATCTGTATGATGCAATAATGTGACCATCAATGACTTTGTACTCTCAGCAGTTTTCACCAGCAAAACAAAAATCTAAAATGTAAAAAGTCATCAATTAATTAAATATAAATCAAAAGTATCTAATACCTCTAGTCTAGAACAAAGTATTAAATAATATCAAACGGGTTATTGGCTATAAGTCCAAAAAGAGTGGAAGGCATCAGTTTCTTTCAGGTTTTTTTAACAATTGGATTTCAGAAGATTCATGTGTTTGTTTGTTTGTTTTTCTTCGTGTGGTTATCTTATCCCAATTCCTTATTTTGTCGTTGGATTTCGCTGCCTTCAGTTTTAATTTGCATGGCCTATACACCAGGTGGTGTAATGTGGGAGAATACACATCTCGGTAACATAGCATGGCTAATAAATAGTATAATAATGGCCAATCTCACAATGAGAAATCACATGTGGATCCATAGCATATAGCTAACAACATTTACCCATTGGAAAGGAATGAGACAACATCACACAAATTTCCAAAATTAAATGTATTGCAACGAATGCAGTCAAACAATGCAGGCTGCAGCTAATTTCATTCATTATTAATTCCACAGATGGCTCCTCGGCTGACTCCAACGTAGCTGCTTCCGACCAGGAGGAGGAGGAGGTTGACGGGTCGGAGCCACAAGCGGGGGAAGAGCGAGAGGAGGAGGAGGTGGACCCGGGGGAAGGACCGTCGGGGAGTGTGCCTAGGGCAGCGACCGAGGCCGCGAGTCGTCCCAGGCGGGGACCCCGTCGTGCACTGTCCAGGGACGGGGATGCACCGTTCCTGGACATACAGCAGGCGGGGTTCCAAATGATTGAGAACAGTCTGGGACGGCTCGTTGCCTCACATGAGCGGGCCGCCGAAGCGCTCGAGCGCAGCGCTAATGCCATGGAGCGCTGCGCTGTAGCGTGGGAGCGGCTCGCTCATATGGGGTCGTTAAGGCACCCTCCTCCGACGGCCCAAGCCCCTCCACCTCCGCCCGCACCTCCAGCTCCATCGGCACCGCCACCAGCCGCACCACCACCAGCGGAACCTCGCTCTTCCCCCAGCACCACCAGAGCGGCCCGTCGCCGATATAGTTCTCCGACTCCTGGTCCTTCCCGTGGCCGAGGTCCACGCCTGCGTGGTCCGAGGCGGAAAAAGTGATTGACCTCATGCACGAGCACTCTTTTTTTTTTTTATTCATGTTTGATATGATTTTTTTAATTTAAAAAAGTTTACAGTAATATATACTGTCATTATTATTTTATTTGCAATAAACTATAATTTCTAAATGCAAGCTTACCCGTTTTCTGTGCGAGTGAAACTCAAGTTCAAGGAAAGAACAGGTCATCATGGTTTAAGTTCAACTGAAGGAAGACAAGGGAGACGTTAATAGTCTGGCAAAATGGCAAAATGGAACAGCTTTCTGTGCATTTAATTTATTTCAGAATAAACACACCTCCGCATGTGAGTTGCAATTGCAAATCGAGAGAAGGGTCTCGGAGCTGTTTCCCGGCGAGGGCCTTGATTGTACGAAAAAAGTGTGCATGATTTCCAGCAAAAATGTCCACAGTAGCCTACTTCAAACTACAAAGTGCTTCCAAACTTAAATGTCACTCTTATTCCCGAAATCCAAATAAAGTCACCTTAAACAAGCTAACCACTTTTAATCTATTCCAAAAAAAAATTGCCAAATATAAAAACTAAAAATGACAAAATGAGTGAATAAAAAGTGCAATAAAGACCTGAATGCTGTTCCTGGATCAGCTCCTCTGCTCTGCAGGAATGAGTGTAGGCCTAAAGGGCCATATACGCACGGAATGCGTGCCAGTATGTGGAGGCTACATACTGTGAGCTGGCGTCTCCCGTCTGAAATAAATCAAAATTACGATAGGCTAAGAAAAATAATTATCAATAATAATAATCTGTTTGTAGTTTGCTTACCAGGCAACTAACGGCGACCGCGTCGCACCAGATCATCTGCCACCTGGTCCCTCGCTGCCTTTGCGTTAGCCCGCTGGACTATATTCTCATCATTTGGAGCTGGTACATGCAGCTCCGCCTGCTCTCTCCGGTAATGATCCAACCACCTCTCCTCATCAAAGCCTTCTAGCACCAGTCTATGACGCAGGCATATGTTGTGCAACACACAGCATACGGCAAAAAATGATGCTACTTTTTGAGGGGTGTATTGCAAGACTCCACCTGACCTGTCCAAGCAGCCGAATCGCTTTTTGAGCACGCCAAATGTTCGCTCGATTACCACACGCGCCCGTGAGTGTTTTCTATTAAAAGAAAACTCACGCATCGTTGTTGGCCCCTGATATGGCACCATCAGCCAGGTTTTTTGAGGATAACCATTGTCGCCTAACAACCACCCGTCAGGAGGGGGGTCCCTCCCGAAGATTGTAGGTATGACAGAGTTATCCATGATGTAGGTGTCATGGCTTGATCCAGGAAAGTTTGCACATACATGTGTGATGTATTGCAATGCATCGCAAACTACCTGGACATTGATGGAATGGGTTCCCTTACGGTTCACATAGGCTACACTGTTCACATCCGGAGCCCGAATCTGGATGTGCGTGCAATCTATGGCACCCAGAACTCCAGGGAACCCATACTTGTCCAGGAATTCCTGTTTCACCCTATGTTGGCTTTCGGGTGTTGTGGGAAACGTGATGAACTCACGGGCGTGTCGGAGGAGGCTTTTCGTGACCGCATGTATAGCCAGACTTACGGAAGGTTGTGACATTCCTCCAAGTGAGCTGAGGTGAGTTTGGAATGAGCCACCAGCATAAAAATATAGTGCAACACTGACTTTAACAGCAACTGGCAAAGTAAAGGGACAGGTGACATCGGGCTCGATGTCGTGGCTGACCAAATGGCAAATGTTGGTTACTGCCTGACGGGAGAGGCGCAGCTCAGCTCTGCATTGCGTCTCTGTGAGATAATAACAATATAGGCCTATTATTTTTTTATATATATATATATATATATATATATATATATATACACACACACACACACACACACACACACACACACACACGTGCGCACACACAGCCTTCATGAAGTTGTATGAAGAAAGAATAAGAAGAAGGCTATGGCCTATAGCCTATATAGGCATATACCTGTCAGTCCTAAGTAATTCCTTCGTTGTCTGTAGACCCTCTCAGAACGGCGGCGGCGTCTCTCGTACTCTCTGCCGAGTATATACTCCATTGTTCTCTCTCAGGCTGGACATGTGAGAGTGGTGGTATTTAAACTGTGACAGTGATTGACTGACGTCAGGACGTGGAGTAGCGTGTGTGTTCATGTGTTCCCAAACTTCCCATGCACGTGCATTTGTACCAACTGCGCGTTCGTGTGAAATCAAACATTATTTTTGCGTTTATGAGGCGCTGAGACCCACGTCAAATCGTTATGCGCTGAGTCAAGGGGCTTAATAGCAAATTGCGCAAAGCGAAAATAATTAACATATGGACACTCCCACAATGCTAAAATATTCAGGAACGCCGTATGCCATACGTGTTTGCGTTCAACACGGGACGATAAGACTTCTATAATACCATTGTGCGCAGAGCGAGGCCAATATAGGCCAATTTATGTATTACCTCATTGTAAAACGCACCTTCAAAATGGGGCCCATAATGTTTACATTAGATGTTATGGTAGGAACTACATAATGTTTACATTTTAGATGTCAATAACTCAGGAGAAAGAACTTAAGGCAGTAAATGCACGGCAGCACCATTTCTTCTTAGCACCCTAAACCTTAGCAATAGGTCTAGGATTATTTAATCCAAATCCAATGGTTGTGTACCATATACAGTATATGTTAAAACTAAACACTCATGGCAAGAGCAAGACAGTTTATTTTATTCTCCATGTCTTTACAAGAAAGGACAAACGTTTAGGCTGACTGCTGGATTGCCCAAATATGAACCGCTTTAAGTAGTGATCATAAATAAATTGCAAGTAAGGCATCCCCAAAGGTCAGAAAGTTGTAAGATTGTGATAAAAGACTGCATTTTAATTTAAATTGAAAGCATCATCAATTTTGTTAGAAAGGAGATATCAACTGTTGTTACTGTATTTTGCAGTGTTTTCATGGTATTTCATGGTGTAATTGATGGCTTTAGCCGTCTAATTGTCTACCTTTCTGCTGCCACCAACAACCGTGCATCAACAGTGCTGAACAGCTTCCTGCAGGCAGTCCGGTCGTATGGAATTCCTTCTCGTGTGCGGTCTGATAAAGGAGGGGAGAATATTGAAGTAGCATGCTACGGTATATGGTGACGCACAGAGGACTAGACCGTAATTCCCACATTACCGGAAGAAGTGTACACAACCAGAGGTATTACCTAATTCTTTAACAAATGTGCATGTGCTCATATTTTTTTAGCCTTAAGACCTGATGTTTTCTTAATCCTGACAGTTTTCCGGAAAACTTATGTTACTATATGAGAGGTGCTGGGCTCTGGCTGGCTCAGCGGTCCAGGCACCAGTCTGGCAGTGTGCTGCAGGTTCGACTCCAGATCCCGACGGCCTTTACTGCATGTCACCCCCCCCATCTCTCCCCATTTCCTGTCAGCCTACTGTCGATCCCTCCATAAAAAGTCAGACCCGTCTGAAGGGAGTGGAGTGGTGCTGTACTGTACTGTACTGTACTGTACAGTACAAGCGCTCCTCCCTGGCCTGTCTGTGTGTTAGGCTGTGCAACAGTGACACGTGGTGGTGAACAAACGCTGTAACGCTATTTTCGTGCTCGGAAACAGCCACAGCCACACACATAGCTGTCTATAGGAGTGGTTGCACCACTCAGAAATATAAAATAAAGACGAAAGCCTTAAAAAAACATTAAACTTATGTTTTTGGCCACCTCACAAATAGCACAAGCTTGTAGCGTGGCACGAAGTGACGCACTATATAATTGTCAGTTTGACACATTCAGTAGATCTCGTGATGTTTTGTGGCCAGATGACATTTCCTGGGGTTTATTTGGACTATAGTAAATAATAAAAATAAATCGCTATAAAATGTTGTAAAAAAATACATATTTAGCCCCATGCTCGAATACCCCCGCCCCCTGTCAAAAACAGCTAAAATCCCTAAAACGAAAGAAAGCAGCAAATGAAGAAAAAAAAACCTCATCTTTTACTTTCTCTAATAACCTAAAACATGACCTTTGGTTGAAAAAAAAAACTAAAGTCGTCCTTTAAGTGATGGGGTTCAAGAAAAATGTTCCACACAACTAATTTGACCAAGGGTAATGCCCTAAAACAGGGCTTTTAACCACTAGAGCCCTAGCTAAAATGTTGGTGCACTGTTGGTATAGACTGTAGAGGGTAAAACCGACTCATTGGTTATGGTCTGAAAATACACATCCAACATATTCATAGAAAAGTGTAGTTCAATGTGCAACAACCCAATTGTATACAATATGTAGTGGGGGTCCCTGCTTAATCTCTCAGCTAAAGGGCCGAAGACCCCTCCACTAAAAGACGAGGAAAATACTTACTGTTCTCGATGAACTGGCGGAGGAAACTGACAGCGCGAGACACTTCTTCAACGGTGCACCCAGTGTTATTATTGATGTCCTGTTCATCAGGCCACTGAATCTTGTCCAAGATCATCTAAAAAAAAAATCCCTGGTTTAGTCTCTCATTCTCTGGGGAATCAAGGAAGCCTAATATTTGGTCATGCTTTAGACAGCAAGCTATGACAAAAGATACATATGTGCGAAGTGAGGGGCGCTCTTATCATCGTACAAAATTAATGACGTAAAAAAGACAGACGTAAAATTGTCCATTCATTGTCAATGTAATGTTTGTGTAAGACAAAGTTTGTGCACAAACCAAAAGCTGGACATAGGAGCTAACTAGTGCCCCTCAAAATATACAAGTCATCAATGTTCTTGATTATGTGCACTTGGGCAAGTTGTCAAAAGTAGAGGGGAAATTATACACATGGCCAGTGTCTGGAGACATTGATTTATAATAATAGTTCCAATTTATAGACGTTTTAAGTTTTACCTCTGGTGTCATCTCCATGGCAGAGGCCCTAGGTATACATTCGTACCAGCACAGCACGGCCAGTCGGCCACAATACTTGCACGCTCTGCTTGCGCATGTAGTAACTGGGTGGCGCATTCATTTTCAACTTGCATCGCTCCATGTAGGCCTTGCCCCACAGGCAAAAAACATCAAATCAGTCCAACCTACAGCTAGGCCCCACATCATTGACAACTAGGCTGCTAGGCACCCCCAAGTTAACAAACAGTTGGCTGCCATGCTCTGTGCCATCTTCGTACCCTCACCTTTGTTATGTTTAAATGTGTTCTACGTATTGGACCCTCATCTGGTTCTGGTGTGTGACGACCCGGTTGGCATTTCCATGGTTCGGTGGCGGACAGACAGACAGGCCGGCCCGGGAGAAGAGATTAACATGACACGGAGACATGGTCACATTAAAACGTTCACAAGATTTATTACACTTACAGCAGCATATATAGCTTGGATACTTCATGTCCTAATGACGTCACAGACTAGACATCACAATCACTGCCTGCCAGCAGCGGCCTTCAGCGTGCTCTAACACAGCTCCACTGTCAGGAATACAGTCTGAGCCTTGGGTCTGGGCTTGCCTGTGGGTGTGACACTACTTTAGTTGTTGCCTGTTGTGCTTCTGCCCTGACTAATTGTCATTTATTGTCTTTCCAGTGCCGTCACTCCCACTCATCTGCTCACTCTCAATCAGCCAATCTGAGTGGAGCTTCACACCTGCACTCTGTTCGTTTGTCACACTCAGTCTACTTAAACCCTGCTTGTCTCTTTGTTCTCTGCCAGATTATATCTCCTGTTGTCCCTGTGCTCTCAGCTCCAGTTCCACCAGTTTTTGCCTGTTTTGTGCTTTTGTTCCTTTACCACCTGCCTGGATTCCGACCTCCCTCTTGCCTGCCGATTTGGATTTGTTTGCCAGTGTTTTGTGGATTCTGTTTTCATGGACTTGTTTTGGACTACATTTTCCTGTGAACTGACTCTCAATTAAAACTCTGTTTAACCATCAACCTGTTTTCCGTCCGCTTCTGGGTCCTAAAATCATATCCTGACATCCACAGTATGTTACCATTCAGGCAGGCAGTACACCATACATACAAGTACATTGCACGTATCAGTACCGAGTATCCGAACACAGCACCAAGTATCAGAACACTATAATACAACAACCTTCAACAGCAAAGCATCATTTTATGTGTGATTTGGGTTGACCATCTGAATGGTCCCTACAGTCTCCATCTAAACCAAGGATCATAGCCGTGGGAAGTGGGGGTGCTGAGGGTGCTGTAGCACCCCCAGTGGTTTGGAGGGGAATTGTTTGGAATTGTTTTTATTTTTTTATTATTTTTTTTTAATGGAAAAAATATATACCATAACCATTTTAACTAAAATAATTAAAAACAATGTTTTGCACAATGTGTATGTTGTTGTTTATTTATTTATTTGTGGGGGATTTAGTCCAATATTTACAAAATATAATGAATTCACGTCATCACGGGCCGCGGTGCACGCTGGACAGACAGGTGTATTTCCTGTTTACATCCGGGCATCATTGTAGATCAAGTTGGGCAATATTCAAATGTCGGCGACTCACTACTAAAAGTAACCGTTTATTAATGTCTCAAAAACGCATTTCCGATTGGTTTGTAAAACCGGCTCCAATTCCAAAGCCTCCAAAGAGTCTTAGAAGAGAAGGAGAAGCTCAAGCAGCTACTAGTAGTGGTGCTGGCGCTGTTGATGATCTTCCCCGACCCGGCCCCTCCTGTCACGGTGTCAGTGCCACCGCTGCCCCCCACAACAGCACCTCTGCTCCCGCAGAGAATAATGTTGGTCCCGCGGCCGCCGCCGCCAACATCAACAACGATGTGGATCCACCACAGCCACCGCCGCCAGCCATACCTATGGTTGTCAGCCTAATACCATTTGAGGAGCCGTTCCAGCCACCAGAGTTCGATTTCCCAGGCCGGCATTTTGGCAAAGAAAAACACAAACGGTCTTTTCAACCAGCTTGGTTTAAAACATGGCAATGGATACATTATGTGGCGGAGAGTGATCGTGTCCTATGCTTTGCATGCGTGAAAGCAGTGGAAAAGAAGCTGATAAAAGACGACAGTGTGAGGGGAGGAAATACATTTGTTAATGGGGGATTTGTAAACTGGCGTAAAGCACAAGTAAAGTTCAACGAACATGAGAAATCAGGGTTGCATTGTCACGCCGTGGAGAAGCATGTTGCACTTAAGCAAGTGCCCATCAGTGCTATCTTGTCTGATGCCTGCGCAAAACAACAACAAACAGCAAGAAACGTTCTGGAGCTACTTTTCAGAACAATTCGAATCCTGGGCAGGAAGGGAGTCGCCTTCAGAGGTGATACTATGCGTGATGGAATACTATACGAGATGATGATTGAACGCACATTCGACAAACCTAACGAACGTGAGTGGATTTTGCGACGAGACAATTGGATGTCCAATACTATTCAAAATGAGATAATACAACAGTTTGCTCATGCCATCCAGAGGGATATTGTCAACCGTGCCTCAAAATGTAACTTTTATGGCCTCACAGCTGATGGCACAACAGATGTAAGCACCACAGAGCAGTTCTCAATTAATCTGCAATTTGTTGACGGCGACCTCGAGTCTCATTGCTTATTTTTGGGATTTTATAATGCACAAGACAGCACTGGAGAGACACTGTTTGGGTGCATAAAGGATGTTTTTTTACGGCTGAACATTCCTATTGAACGCGTGTTTGGATATTGCTTTGATGGTGCCAGCAATATGTCTGGATGCTTTTCTGGAGTCCAGGCTCGCCTGAAAGAATTAAACCCCCAGTCATTGTATGTGCACTGCAGCAACCACTCGCTGGATTTGGTTCTACAAGAAGTCGCACGTGAAGTCAGTCTTGTGGCTGACACTTTGCTTTTTGTGCGGGGTGTTGCTAATGTAATCAGGGAATCATCAAAGAGAAAAGAGTTGTACCAATCGCTTTTTGGCTCAGACGAGGTTGTCAACATCCTAGGCCTGTGTCCCACAAGGTGGTGCGTCCGCGCGATAGCCATCAAACGTGTGATCTCGTCATACAGCACTCTCCTGGCCACCTTGGATATCCTAAAAGATGACAGGACTGTAAGGGGGGATGCCAGGTCAAAGATCAGCGGGCTTCACAAGCAGGCTATGAAACAAAAAACCTTTTTTGGTCTCCTGTGCTGTGCTGCACTTTTTGAGCCCTGCGAGTCAGTAGCCAGGACACTGCAGAGCCCCAAATCTAGTGCGCTCGGTGCGCTTGAGTGCACCGCTACGCTCCAAAAACGCATCACAGCACTGAGAGATGATGCCCAGATTAACGAGATGGCCCGCAAGTGTGCATCGCAACCAGGCCTGAAAACGGCAGTCTTGCCAGAAGCAGATACCGTTCCCGTTCCGGCTCCAAGGGTGAGCAGAACCCCAGCTCGGTACCGCCAAACCGTGGCTCTTGAGGCTTTGGCACCAGTGGCGCACAGCACCGAACCAACTGTGATTTGGCGACGTGCATATTACGAGGCTATTGATTTGGTGTTGGCGGAGCTGAACAGAAGATTTGATCAAAACGCAATGAGAATAGCCGCAAACAGAGAGAGAGCGGTAATACAGGCAGCAGCGGGGAAAGCAGTTGATTTGGGGAGCCTCCACCTACCAAATGAGATCGATACAGAACGCCTTGAACTCCAGCTCAAAATGATTGGTGATTTCGCAAAAGAGTCTAGCTGTAAAACTGTTCAAGATGTAGCAGCATGTGTAACCAAGCTCCTTCCACAAACGAGAAATCTCCTTAAAGAAGCAGAAAAGCTCATAGAGTTGTGTCTGTGTCTGCCCATCTCTGTGGCCTCATCAGAGCGCACCTTTTCTGCCTTACGTCGGCTGAAAACCTGGCTTCGCAGCACCATGACACAGGAAAGACTCACTCACATTTCACTGATGCATGTCCACTCTAACATTCTCGACGATGACAAGAAAGTGGATTTAATCGAGCTCATGAGGACATTTATCTCCATTACTCCCGAGCGCAAATCCACGTTTGGGTTACTGTGAACGTGACATTTGGATTAGGATTACTGTGATATTTTGGGTTAATGTAAATTGGATTATTCGTTATTGTGACTTTGTGGAATAACATTTCGTTTGGATCATTATTGAACTCGACCTGTCACTTGTAGCTGCTCACGTCGTCACCTCACGGTATGTAAAAAAAAAAAATAAGTTTAATGTTACTTATAAGCATAATATTATAAGAAATTGCCATGCTGCTGCCGAGCAGTTGTGAAACTTGTGATTGATTGATTGAAATTATTTCAGTTTGCAGAATTACATTACATTTCAAGCACAAACTCAATACAAAGACTGTTAACTGTGAGTGTTGTTGTGTTCATGTGTTGTCAGTGAGTGCAGAGTGCGAAAAATAAATTGGGACCCAAAGTGAGAAGTTGTAACTTGTAATACTTTCATTATCATGTCTTTCATCCTCCTAAAGTTGCCTTAGGCTACAGAGTTGTTCTATATACATTTGTCACTGTATGTCTGGTCATGATCAAATCTATATGTATAGTCTTATAAATTAAGGGATGATATTGTCATTGTTATGCGGCGCGCCGGCGCCGTTGGGAGAAAAAAAAAGGTCATTCTTTGCACGTGCACGCACATTTTAACATGTGCACGCGCATATATTTCTCCCATGGACGCGCTTTGCGCGTGCATGGGAACGCAGCGCCCCCTAGTGTAAAGTACTTCCCACGGCCCTGCCAAGGATGGTTGAGGATCAGATGAGTCGCAGGCACGGAGAACATAAACACCAGGCCGTATTTCACATACTGCACATACATTCTAGTTTATTAGATAGACACAGAGAAATATACAGTATTGAACAGCCTACACATAACGTGCCTATATAGCAGATATGACAAGGATGTTATCAGAATGAACAAGAAACAGAGCATGTATAAATGATATAAATATCATTGCGCACGAGACATTTAGTCTCTCAGATAAAGTACCAGTATTTAGTTGGTCATGGTTGCATGCTTACATAGATGATTGTTTCGCCAATGAGTCAAGCATAAATGTATCATGACAGTTTAACCTTAAGGTACACCACAGGTGTACACCACAGGCACACCACAGGTGAGCAGTATACAATTGTGTGTAAAATGCTTTAAAAAGTTAAACCTTGACATCTGAAGGACACTTACAAAATGTTTGCATTAATATGTTTGCCTGGGCATACAGTGTGCAATCAGAGATATGTCCAATTTAGGTCTACTTAATCTCACTGCACACAAGAACATTTTCACTACTGAGAATAAAATGTATTAAGGTCAAAGGTACTCGATCAAGGTTCCAAAAAACTGCCCACCAGTGCCCAGTTGTCCAGGTGCCCAGTTATCCTACCCCTAGGTGCCCAGTTGTCCCACTGAGAATAAAATTACTACTGAGAATAAAATGTAGGCTACTGAGGTCAAAGGTACTCGACCAAGGTGCCAACACTGCGACCCTGTAGTGCCCACACATCCCTAATGCCCAGTTCCAAGTGTCCACTTAGTGTCCACTTGACCTTTAACCCTGTTGAAAATGGTGGACCGTGATGTAAACAAGTCTTAAGCCCCGTTCAGACCGAAGAAGCTGCTTTAAAAAGCAAAAGCAAAACTCTGGAAAACGCAGCTTTTTTTTTGAGAAAGTGGGCGTGTACAAGGTACCTGTCACTCAAGCTGCCTGGACTGGCTGTCTGGCTTTGAGACGAGAGAAATAGCACAGGCAGTGTGAGCAGATGCGCATTTGAAAGTCTAAAATGTAAAATAGCGACTGTAGAGGAGAAATAATTATATATTTAGTTACATCATAACCTATTCATATTCAATAAATAATATAATCTTGGTAAACTTGTTTGTAAATAACCGAACGGACCGGATCTCAATCCTCCCCGTCTTCAGTGCTCATGTCTCCCCCCCCACTCCGCTCTCCTCTCCCCCAGGCCACGAGCGAAACACTCCGGGATTTTTTTTAAATGGCGGCTCTGTATGTAATGTTAATGTTGATTTAGCAAGAGCATACAATTGTATATATCCAGCACGTCGTAAAAGCAATTAAAACAGCTTATGTTTACGTGTGATTTCCGGACATTCAGTCCGAAGTAGGGAGCCCCTATCGCGGCGCTGTCAGCCTGTCACTGAGGCCTCCTCGGCTGGCTACCGGTACCGGTATGTGGCAGTAGGAGACCGCTCCTCCAGTCCACCCCCCGGACCCTCACTACAGCATCAGCACATTTAAAGTTTGCTTTTAATTAGCAGATGATGTGAAACATTGTGCTAGTAGACTAGGCATACTTTAATTACTTAATTAATAATCAATATCACCGGAACGGAGTCCAGTGCAACGGACGCGTGTGTGTGTGTGTGTGTGTGTGTGTGGGGGGGGGGGGGGGGGGGGGGGTGTGCATGAGTGAGAGAGAGAGATATCATTTACTTAACATTAACATGAATAGTTAATAGGGCCAGTATATACGGTATATGGCATATATATATATATATACACGGGTCATTATATCTATCTCTCTCTCTCACACACACACACACACACACACACACACACACATTCACGCGATAATACCAATACAAATTATTCCCTCAAGAAAATATCATCTATCTATGCGATTGGTTTATCGATGTTGCGGAACAGCAAACCAATCACAAAACAGTGACATTTTCGCGGTTAAAATATTCACGCGATAATACCAATACAAATTATTCCCTCAAGAAAATATCATCTATCTATGCGATTGGTTTATCGATGTTGCGGAACAGCAAACCAATCACAAAACAGTGACATTTTCGCGGTTAAAATATGTCATATATATAGCGGGGGTTTAAACCCGCATGTCATAGTGACACCATGGATCTTCAGCTGAGACGTCGGAGGCTCCTGGTCGTTCTTGCCGCCTTGGAGGAGGAAGAAGTACTTGAACATCGGCCTCGCTCCGCTCACTGTATCTGGGTCCACAGTATATTGCAGCAGCGTCTGCGTTTGGGGACGTTCTATACTCTCGTCCAAGAACAGCGACTGGACCGAGACCGGTTTCAAGCGGCCTTCAGGCTCACCGTCGACCAGTTCGACGAGGTCTTGAGCAGAGTGGGTCCGCGTATAGCCAGGCAGGACACCAACTATCGGCGCGCCATACCACCTGCTGAACGGCTCGCCATTTGCCTTCGGTGAGTAGCCTAGTCTATAGTGTAATAATATAGAAATAATAATAATAATAATAATAATAATAATAATATTATAAAGGCCCAGGCCAGCATAGTCGCATATTTCACTTTTAGGTGATAAGTAAAGTGCTTGATAGTTTACTTCTGTGGTGGAAATGAACAATAAATATATATATATATATACACACACACACACACACACACACACACACACACAAGTATAGTAATGTGTGTGTGTGTGTGTGTGTGTGTGTGTGTGTGTATATATATATATATATATATACACAGTATATATATATATATATATATATATATATATATAATAGTAATGTGTGTATATTAGTATAGTAATGTGTATATACAGTATAGATAGATATCTGTAAAGATAATTAATGAATGTTCTTCAATTGTGTTTTAAGCTTCTTGGCCACTGGAGACAGCTACCGCACCATCGCAGACAGCTACCGTGTGGGCATCTCAACGGTGTCTGGGATCGTGCCAGTTGTTGCCAACGCCATCTGGGAGTGTCTGGTTGGCGAGTTCATGCCAGTACCAGACACCGAGGACTGGCGTGGCATCGCTGCTGCCTTCCAGCAACGTTGGGACTTCCCAAATTGTGTTGGAGCCATAGACGGGAAGCATGTCATCCTCCAGTCCCCCCGGCAACAGGTTCTCAGTTTTATAACTACAAGGGGACTTTCTCCGTGGTCCTCTTGGCGGTTGTAGACGCTGAGAAATGTTTCCGGGTGGTTGACATCGGTGCGTATGGAGGTTCCAGCGACGGTGGTACTCTGGCACACTCCGTCTTTGGCCAGCGTCTGTTGGATGGCACCCTCTACCTCCCTGAAGACTCTCCGCTTCCTGGGGCAGCACACCTGGGCCCTCAACCCCATGTGTTCGTGGCAGATGAGGCCTTCCCTCTGCGGCGCAACATCATGAGGCCATACCCCGGGAAAAACCTGACCAGGACGCAGAGAGTCTTCAATTACCGGCTGTCCCGAGCCAGACTGGTGGTGGAGAACGCCTTTGGCATCCTGGTGAGCCAGTGGAGGATGTACCACCATCCCTCTCCTCCCGGCCAATGCAGAGGCCTGCATCAAGGCTACGTGTGTCCTGCACAACCTCCTCAGGAGAGGCAGGACCCGTGGTCGTGCTGCTGCTGCTGCTGCTGCTCCAACACCAGCTGTGGATCGGCCCGTGGAGGGAGAGGTTCCAGGTCTCCGTCGGATTGGAAGGGTGGGGAGCAACAACGCTGCACAGGAGTCCCTGTTCAGAAGAAGTTGCTTCACATCCTTCTTTTCTGGTGTGGGTGCCGTTTCCTGGCAAGATCAAGTGGCCTAGTCATCCAGTCCAGTACAAAAACCAAAGGCTCTTTTAAGAGCCACCCCAATATTCCTATTAAAGAGTTATATCCATATATTTATATATATATATTTGGCAATACATTACAATACATTACTACATGCATATGAATGAACGGAAACATGTAACTAACTTTCAACCCTCAATAACATGGTTTTCTATTATCCTCATTTTTAACTATTACATGTCTTGCTACAGTATATCTTTCCCAGGTCAAATCAGATGCAATGATGTTTCACACACTTTTGCTATAGAGTTTAATTCTGTGTGAAAGTGCAAATTCCCAGGAACATGTGCCAAAGTGGCCATTATACCAACCACATGGATGAATGTAGTGGTTAAACTTTCTAAGATAAATCTTTCTGAGGAAATTCAGGTATAGCAGCAACAGCAGTAGTGAAACAGGCATGAGGTTTCCACCTGATTGACGTTAAACACTCTTCCATCCTTTAACCGCAGTGAAGTTGGTTTCAGGTTGGATGTATTCACCCATTTGGATATCCAAGTTACGGTAAACCTGCATGATGTATCTTCAAACATTAGCTAATTTCATATAATATTCTATTTTGTTTTGCCACTGAGGTAGTACACCTATCAGACAACAGAGTGGTCAAATGTGGAAGTAACAATAACAGGAAAAGCAAGGAAAACTAATTTGGGAGGCATTTAATCACTTCTTTGTTCCTCCCTTGTTTGTTTGGAACAGGTAGTTTCACTACCAAACAAAGCAAGTTATAAGCAAACATTTATAACAAGTTGTAAGCAAATTTATAACAAGTAATTTATGACAATTTATAACAAATTTATAACAAAGCAATTTATAGCAAATTATAAGCAAACATTTAAAACCCTACATGAAATAGAACAGACAAGAATGAAACTCCCTGCTCACTTGAAAAAGTGGGGAGGAGAGAAACATAGCTGCACTAAAACTTGTACAAGAGGGCTTGAATCCAGCGTGTTGCACTTAGTTATGACATAATGTCAAAAGCCAGATGAAGCGCCCCTCAAAAAACGTATCTTCATGAGATTTAGAAATTAGGTGAATGAGCATAGTAGCTGGTATCTGTTATCATGCAGACATTGATTAGTGCAAGGACAGTTTCAGTGAATATACATTAATATCAAGGTGCAGATTACCCTGGGGGGCAGCAGCGCTCGTGGTCATGTTGCCTGTCGTGTCCCTTTTCGCCATGTGTGGCTTCATGAATGACATGACAGCCATGAACACCCACGGCTTTCCCGAAACCTGGCCGGAACCACTTTTCTTCTGGGTCTCTTCTTTCGCCAGATATCCCCTGTATTGATCTGCAAGGGACTTCCACCTCTTCCTGCACGTTTCCGCTGGGAGAAAAATGACATGTCATGACGTGACCTGAGTAAAGCCAACAGCTACGTCATATCAAAATATGCCAGCATGCATTGTAGGCTAATCATTTTTAGTTATTATTCATGTACAGACAGTCTAGACCAGGGGTCCCCAAACGGGCCGTATACGGGGGGGGTTTAATAGCCAAAATATAGGATTTTATTTTTCATTAGCACTGGATGAGAGCACGGACGTGCAGGACACAGCGCACTAGACATTAAAGTGTACTTGTCATTTTCCAAGTGAACTAGACAGTATATGGGCACCAACCAATTCATGTGCATGCATGTACATTTCTGCTTTCAGGTTTCTATATTGTATGATAAATGCTAATTATTTATTTCTATATTAGCAATGAGCAAAGGACTGGTGACTGTGTTATTACACAGAAAATATGCATTGCCTAGCTTGTAACATAATATGCATGTTGCTTAGTGCCAGATGGCTGCAGATGGAAAATAAACTATTACATGATCCCATTCATCTTAACAGAAAAGTATTTATTGTAGTCTTCCACAAGCAGTACATGGCATCACAAGCACTGTGATGCAGATAGTAGTCTATGCATTCATTCATTCAGTCGATTTTTTTTTTTTTTTTTAGATCAAACCTCCAAAATATTACAACCTGTCTGTTTTCATAAATCAAGTAGCATGCTTATAACGGACGCCGGTGGTAGAAACTCGGCCGCTAACTATAGCATTGTTGCTAATATTTGTACTAACCTGACTCGCCAACCCCAACAGCGATGTCCTCCCATGCCTTCTCCCTCTTCAATTTGTCTTTGAAGTCGACGAGACTCTTGTCATATATAATACTAGAATTTCGCCGGCCTTTGGCCGGCGAATCCTAGTTACATTGCAGCGCAATATGGGAAGAAGGAAATAGCGGGAGTTGACAGAATTATTATAATAACAGAAAGTGTTTTTTATTTCTCATAAATACACAAACATGGTGAAACAACTACAGTCACAGAGAGCAGTGCCAAGGTAGCTGCTGCCTGCTAACGATGCAAACAACAGCCTTGCCTGTCGTGTGTGTGTGTGTGTGTGTGTGTGTGTGTGGGGGGGGGGGGATAGCACTAATTTTCAACATTTTACTGTGTCATAAATATTTACATCTGTAGCCTATATTGTGATTACATTTGACCGTACATTTGACTCTTGTGTTATATTCTTGTGAAATATTCAGTAAAGTATTGTGGTGAAATATTCACCCCAAGTTGATAAGATATGCAGAGAATATAATACCAAGAACCCCCAGTTTGAAATGCATTAGGCCACAGACCCCCATTTGATACCATTTGCTCTCTGGGAAAATCAGGGTCCATTTGGTTCCATTTGTATGCTCTTGGAGTATGATGACTGTGCTAACAGTATTATCATAAAATATGTCTCAGTTTGAAGATTCAAAAAAACATATTTCATATGTGTGAGCTTGTAAAGTAGAACGTTCAACCAGAGACAGTGTTGCCAAGTCTGACCATTATAAGCTACTTTGGACTTGTTTATCTATTGGTAGTCCTTGACATGGAAATGTTTGAGTTCCACTGCTCTGAAACAACATTAGACAACAAAGTTTGACAGTCAACACTATAATTGATTATTTTAAGACTAATTTCCGGACCATTTCTGATTTACCTACTTTGAACTGGCCTCTTAACATTTTTATAGACCTGGTTGCTTGTTTCACTCTCACATCCACGGTATGTGGCAACCCTGGTCCCTGGTTTGTTTTGGTTTGCGTGTGGCTGTTTTTGTGTGTTGCTTTAGCATCTTTAGCACAGTAGCTATCAGAGGTTGCAGCAGCTGCTGCTGTCATGAAAACGCAAGTTTCTGTCCCAGAAGCTCACGTTAGGTCTGCGCACACTGTACGTTGCTAAACTTGCTATGGCAACCTGTCATCAAATGCTGCTAACGTTGTGGTCAGCACTGTTAGCATGTGTGCTATCAGGCAAAAGCTGAGATAGATATAAAACTACTGGCCAAAATGTCATACAAAACACAACACCTAAAATCGGAATGTAATTGTGACCTACAGACCATCATGATTTGCTTGCTGGACCTATAATTAAATGCATTAAATTGCCACTCGCCCATATAAATAAAAAGCAAGATGGCTGCAGTCAGACACTCTTGAGCGGAGAGACGGAGAGAGTAGTGACGTGTGAGCCGGGGGCGGGCCTCTGACAACAGCATGAACACAGGGCAGTGTTGCCAGGTTTGCGAATTGTAAGCGAGTTGCAGTGTATGTAAGTAGCGTGGTTAAAGGCCTTGTTTCTGAGCGTGTTGTGGCAACACATGTCTGTAGACCAGTTTCTGTCCACCGCTTTTGGCACGTGATCAACTTAAGCCTTGTTAAATTAGATGAGACTGGCTGACAGCCACTATCAGTCTGTCTTCCCACCTCCTCTTCTTGGTTGCTTTCTTTGCTGTCACTTGGCCCACGTCCATTTAGATTTTCTTTATTTCTCCCCCCAAAAAACTTTTTTGTTATTCCACAAACAGGGGTGTGTTCAGGTGCTAATATTCTGCATAGAGATAACATGGGACCACGAAGCTAAAGCAGAAGCCAGCTTCTTTGGTGTGAACGGAGCTTTAGTGTTTTTTCTGGTTTGAAATGTACCCAAATTCAATCAATCAATCAAACCCTTTCTTGGGTTCAATATTTTTAGCATTGTATTTGCAGTGGTGGAAAATAACTAAGTACTTAAGTAGGCTACAATTTTGAGGTATTTCTTTTTATATACACACTTTACTATGAAAACCTGCATATCCCGTTAGTCAGTCAGTCAGTGGCACACCTCCATATATAGTTATCAGTCCACGCCTCGTGACATCACACCTTGTGACATCACACCTCGTGACATCATGCCTCGTGACATCACGCCTCGTGACATAACGTCTCCATCCTCACGACACTGACCTCATCAAACCCTGGATAAGCATACATTACCTAGATCTCATCTGCATATATGGACTTACTTACTTACTTACTCCTCTTCGTCCCCAATGGGACATAAGGCTTCAATGAGCGCTCTCCATTTCATTCAATCCCTGGCAGCATGTTGCGCCTCTCCCCAGGACAGATTCATCTGTTCCAGCTCCTGCGTCACAGTTCTGCGCCAGGTGGTCTTGGGCCTCCCAGGTTTTCTTTTGCCTGGTGGTGTCCATCTTAAGGCCACCTTTGTGATGCAGTCCTGCTCCATCCTCAATACATCTCAGTCGTCTGTGTGCATATATGGAGCCGGCCAGCAACTCTACATCTGACCTCAAAGATCAAACCCTTAGGTCTCTATGGCGCTGACCTGTTCTGACATTCCATATGTTCTCCAGGCATCTGTCCTTCCACTTCGATGTCTCCCTTTTGACTGATACCCGTCCATTCAACAGGCCTGAAGATTAAGGCCCGGCTCTACTGCTGGGCCCTCATCAAACCTTGTACACTCAAGACACTGCCCCCGCTGCCACCCTTACATCTCCATATATAGAGTTGACCTGTCTGACATTCTATTATGTTGGTCTGACCTCTGACCTCATCAAACCCTGTACACTCAAGACACACTCCATATATGGCCAGTGCAGAATTAATTCCATCAACCCCTCATGCCAAAGCGCTCATCCAGCAGTCTGCCGTCAGGCCCGTCACCCAGGTGGAAGCGTGCAAGGAGGTCTTACTGGTACCTGATGTCTAGGTGAACTGAAAATGCCAGTGATTTTAACCCTTGCACATGATACATTACATATCTCACACTCTATAATGGACAGCTCTCACTGTCATCACTGCCATAATATCCTCTCTAACCCCACTGTTTGTTGTACCTGCTGTACAGAGTTTTACCATCTGAGATGCACACCTATTAATGCACATGAAATGAATGAATGGAGCTCTTGGACTTGTTCTGAGTGTATCTCCATTTTCCCATATCATGATATTGATGATGTTGGATTGGTTGAGGATTTAAAATGCAAGTTTAGGTTAATAACTGACTCAAGTCCTATGTATTTCAATCCTTTTGATCTGAGCCTACGTAGTGACTCTAAATTTATGGACCCCCTTGATCCTGATTCAAACTTCTTTAGCTCCTTAACTCCTGAGTCACTATCTTGTGACTATTTTAGTATCGATCAATTTCATAGTCTACTACTTGAGATTCCAAAGCCCCAAACAAAGGAGTTCTCTACTTTTCACTTAAATATCCGTTGTCTCTCAAAAAATCATGAGGCACTTTTTCATTTTTTGTCTTTGTTAAATCATGAATTTTCAGTCTTAGCATTTTCTGAAACCTGGTTGAATGATGAGTTGACATCTGTCTTTGACATTCCAAATTATAATGCTCTACACCATTGTAGAATGGCTAAATCTGGTGGAGGTGTATCCATATACCTACACAATAAATATCAATTCAAACATAGAGATGATCTAGCACTCAACTCTGAGAGTCATGATGTTGAATCACTGTTTCTTGAAATACCCTCTTGTGACATTTTTGATGGTAAGCATGTTGTCATAGGCTGCATATACAAGCCCCCAGACTCAAACATTGCACATTTCAATTCTAGTCTTACATGTGTACTAGACAAAATTAACCGAGAAGGTAAAGTATGTTTCCTCTTGGGCGATTACAATATAAATCTATTTAACAGTGAGTCCTCTTCACTCACTGCAGAATTTTTGAATACTCTGTATGCAAACTCCTTATACCCCTTAATTACTAAACCTACTCGAGTGACTTCCTCATCGGCAACCCTTATTGACAACATATTTACTAACTCTCTTAATAATGTATGGAAATCTGGTGTCTTTCATTCTGATATATCTGACCATTATCCTGTGTTTCACTTCTCATCAAAAGCCTCAGTTAACCACCAGGAGGCAGAAGTTCTAAGGTTTAGAGTGTTTAACAAAAGAAATGTTGACCAATTTGAGAAGTTGATTGATGAAATCCTATGGGATGATGTATACACCCATGATGATGTTGAACAAGCATATCAGTCATTTTTTAAGTACTTTAACTCTATATTCAACAGGTGCTTTCCTCTTGTCAGTAAAAAAGCAAACAAGGTCTGTGCATTTAGAAAACCCTGGTTTACACCAGATCTCCACAAGTCTCTGAAAGCTAAGAATAAGTTGTATAAGAAATGTATCTGTAATCCATCCCCAATGAATATAGCAAATTATAAGAAATATCGCAACAATTACAACCATCTTATTAGAACTGCTAAGAAAGAGTACTTTTCAGACAAATTTAATGAGGCTTCAAATAACATCAAAACCACCTGGAGAGTCATCAACCAGCTTCTAAATAGGAAAAAGGCTACAGCCACTCTTCCATCTCAATTTGTTGATGACAATAGAGTTTACTCTGACCCATCTGACATTGCATATGCTTTTAACAATTATTTTGTTAATATTGGTACAGTTCTATCAGAGAGGATAAGTCCCACAGCCGGGTCTCCATCAGAGTTTCTGACAGGTCACCATCCTTCTATTCAGAGCTTCAAACCTCCTACAGAGAAGGAAATCATGGACATAATTATGTGCATGAAAGACTCAGCTGCTGGTCATGATGAGGTCAGATCTAACTTAATCATTAAAACTAGAAATTCAATTGTTAAGCCTTTGACCCATATTTTCACCAAATCTCTAGAAACTGGAATAATACCCAATGACCTTCAAATTGCCAAAGTAGTTCCTGTCTACAAATCTGGAGACCATAGTGTGTTTAGTAACTACCGCCCTATTTCTGTTCTCCCATGTTTCTCAAAGATTCTGGAGAAATTAGTCTTTAACAGAATGATCGAACATCTGCAGGACCATAACATACTGTACAAACACCAATATGGATTTAGGAAAAATCATTCTACAGAAATGGCTATTCTTCAATTAGTTGATAAAATTCATACTGCATTCAATAATAATGAATACGCTCTAGGCATTTTTCTCGACTTATCTAAAGCATTTGATACTGTTAACTATGATATTCTTCTTCAAAAGTTACTACACTATGGATTTGCTGGAATCACTCATACATGGTTTTTAAATTATATTCATAACCGCCAACAATTTGTTATCATCAACGGTAAATCATCAGAGAGTGCAACCTTAAAATGTGGGGTCCCCCAGGGGTCTATACTAGGACCACTCTTATTTCTGATTTATATTAATGATTTGGCCGCAGCTTTGTCTTTCTTGTTTCCTGTACTTTTTGCAGATGATACTAATTTATTTATTTCACATACTGATTTCTCAGCTCTAATGGCAAAGGCTAATCACGATCTTGAAAATATTTCAAAATGGTTTAAATTAAACAAATTATCTCTGAACATAAAAAAATCCAATTTTATTATATTTACATCAAAAAATAAAAAGTATTCTAATTCTAACACGTCTGTCTATAGGAGATGATCCAATTTCTCAGGTTACATCAACAACCTTCCTTGGTGTAATCATCCATGAAAGACTAAGCTGGACAAACCACATTAGCCATGTCTGTAAGAAAATATCAAAATCCATTGGCATTATTGGCAAATTCCGTAGTCTGGTTAATCAAAACTGTCTCCCAACTCTTTATTATAGCTTAATTTATCCATATCTTATATATTGCAATATCATTTGGGGAGCTACTTATAATACACATCTTCACAAACTCCACATTTTGCAAAAAAGATTCTGCAGGATTGCCACATACAGTGATTGGTCTGCTCATTCTGCCCCTCTTTTTAAACAACTCAATATTTTACCAATCTTTAATTTAAATACATACCAAACCTGCAACTTTATTTTCAAAGTATTGTTCCAGCCAGTTTTATTTCCTTTGCCATGTAAAGACTTTTTTCAGTTCAACAGTGATGTGCACCACTTCAATACGAGACAGTCAAATCATTTACATCTCCCAAAGTTCCGTACTGCTCTGTGTCAGTTCTCCATCAGATACAGGGGGGCCCAGCTATGGAACACCTATACAGCAATCTCATCAAATTCTACTTCATTAAAAAATTTCAAACATAAGTTTAGGACCCACTTAATTGACCAGATCACCTAATTATAATTATATTTCTTTGTATCATCTATTATTTTCTCTAATCATGTAAATAACCAAAAATTCTAATCATGTTCTTGTTGTGTTTTTGTTTTGATTTGTTTATGTTTTATATACTGCAATCATGTTTTCTGGATATTCTATATCTCATATACAATGTTTCATATATATAGGTAGAGGCCTCGTATAAGCCCCTTGGGCTTTTTTGCCTCAGCCTAGCACCCTACCCTTCTCATATTTATATGTTCACTATGCTGTTTTTTATACTGTGCTGAATAAATAAATACAAATACAAAATACAAATACTTTACTTGAGTATTTGCCAATACCAATACTCATTATTACATTTTATTTATTTGTTTTATTTATTCTCCTGTCCGGGCCCCTCCTACGTCTCACCAGGTCCACTCCTGCTCTCACCAGGAGTAGAGCGAGGACCTGTGCGTTGCACCAGAGTCCCAGCACCAGACAGTTCATTCAGGAGTGGTGGGCAATGGTTCCGAAGGGTCATTGTGCTCCGGTTCCGCTTGCTGCTTGCATGGCCCTCCCAAAGGCCTCACCGAGGGTTGTTGGGCTTCCTCCTCACACACAGGCTGGGGCGCTAACCCATACTGCTCACCCGGGTGCCATATATACAGTATCTTATTTTAAGATTTTGATTATTATTAATAGCCCTATATAGATTTTGGGCATTTGAAAATAGCCGATATACAAGCTCACATGGGCTACGCCTCACAGCCCGTGTGAGCTTGTATATCGGCTATTTTCAAATGCCCAAAATCTATACACATTGTGAGCCTTCGGAGATCTGCTATTTTCAAAATATTTTTATACATTTGGGACATTCTGCATAATGAGTACTTTTACTTTGGGTACATTCTGATGCCAATTACTTATTTAAAAAATAATATATATATTAAATAGATAAGAGTTCTAGGTTCACAGGATATTTAACATCACCATTGTGCATCGGCAAGAATGCATACACAGAGTTCCGTCAAAGCCTTTATTGTTCCGTTGCACACATGAGCATTTGGTTATGAGCAAGGAGTTGGTGAGGCTTCACGTTATGGTTTTTACTATAAAAAGACAGAGAAACATAATTACAATTCATTATATACACATCACATTTATACAGATAAATAGACAATTAGGCCTAATACAAACTTGGTACTCAAGGTGTGGGTGGGTAGCTACCACTAGATACATTAAAGAGTACCAAGCAAACTTATAATACAAACACATTTCAATGAACTCTATAGGTTAAATACTGCATTTCCGTGAATACTGAACAAGTCAATTATGTGCACTGCGCATTACACACCATCTTCTCTATAGAGTTTCAAGGCAAACAGTTGAGATCTAATAATCACAATAACCAATAAATACATGAACTGAACTCACTTCATTGACGCATAACAAAGGCATGAGGCTCCAGGACAGAGGGCTCTCAGGTGGTGGAGTTGCTGCTGCTGCCAAACAATAACTGTAGGGACAAGCACTCAAGCAGTATATATAGCTGGCAACTGATTAAGGTGTGAGTGAGAGCAGGTGAAATTACTGATTGAGAGGGAGTGACAGCAGGAAAAGGGTGGATCCAGTCCATGAGTAGGCCAGGGGGAGGGTTGCTGTTGATAAGTAGGATGACTCTTTTCTACAATATATATATATATATATATTCAAAACAAAACAAACTAAAACTAAACTAATGAAAGGAACAATCCCAAACTATATGCTAGTGGCTGGATGGGATTTTTTGGTGTTTGATTGCGCTGGGTTAGATTGCTAATGGCTGAATAGGAAAGACACGCCTTCAATAGGAAAGACACGCCCCCTCATTAACATACAGTTCATGAAATACACCCTTGGGGAAAGCAGCTTGAAATACACATTTAAATGTGCATTTAAATGCGTATTTAAATGCATATTTATATGTGCATTTATATGTGCATTTATATGTGCATTTAAATGTGCATTTAAATGTGTATTTAAATGCACATTTAAATGCGTATTTATATGTGTATTTAAATGCGTATTTAAATGTGTACATAATTAAAACACACAAATACATTTAATTATGCATTTCTATATTTCTTTGCCTATTTATTTATGCATTTAATCATTGATTTATACATTTCTTTGCATATATTTATTTATTTTTGCATTTATTTATTTATGTATTTATTTTTAGTTATGGCAGTTTTAGCCCTCCATAGGAGTGTCCTTGGGGTGGATTTGATCGGTCCGCTTCCCACTACCTCAAAGGGAAAGAGGTATTATATTCTGTGAATTGTTGTAACCCTCCTTTGAAGGAACAGTTTACCCAAACAGTATGTCGTCTTGTCGTTCAAGTAGATGATGACAGTATTTTCACTTTGTGTGAACTGTTTAAAGACAGTAAATGTTTTTTGATTTAGTTTTTAAAGCAAGGAAAAAGTGACAGTCAGGAATGTAGCATATATTTACATGTTACAAAGCTTTACAAAGTTACAAAGCTTAAATTCACTTTGGGTTTCTTCTATAGACTTAAGGCTTGTTTTGCTTGTTCAGCTCGTAGAAAACTTGTCATTGGTCTCTTTCTGTCCCAATTGCATTATGGTGATACCATTTATAGGTTTGCCTGCTCCTCATCCTTGACCAAATTGGATCCCCTATACCATGCTGCATTAAGATTCATAACAAATGCACCTTTCAGAACACATCACTGCACGTTGTATGCTGCAGTCGGTTGGTTCTCACTGGCAGCTCGCAGGCTTCATCATTGGCATATTTTCATTTATAAAGCCATTCTGGGTGACTTGCCGTCTTATATTATATCCAAATTCGATCTGGTCCAAAACGGCCTAAACCTCAGGTCAAATGCTTGGCTGCGGTGTGTTGTACCAGCATTCAAATCTGATGGGGGCAAAAAATGTCTGGCCTTCTTTGGCCCTTGGTCGTGGAATGACCTACAGTCCAGACTAAAACTGACTTTGAAAGTTCCCTTGAGAACTTTCAAAAGGATCATCTTTGATGTACAATCCAACACTTGCACATGTCTGGATATGTACTAGCCTATGTTTATGCCTATATATTTATTATATCGGCTAAAATCGCGGATATTGTGTATATTTGTGTATATGGTGTATTTTGCCCTGCTACTAAAAAGAAAAAAATAGGACAGGTGACTTAATATTGACTAGATATTTTAAGGTGTATTATGGATGTTGTATTTGCTGGTTCAAAATGATTTGATGATGTGGTATTGAAGTGTAATTTTTATTTCTGCCTCTTGGCCAGTTCCCACTTGTAAAAGAGATGCAGTCTCAATGTGATTTTACTGGTTAAATAAAGGTTTAATAAAATGTGTATATATGATTTATTGTGTCACAGATTCATTCTGACAGCCACGGATCTCTTCACCAAGTGGGTTGTGGCAAAATCCCTGTACACCAAAACGGCACCCGAGGTGTCCAGGAAGATTGTAAACATCTTAATGGACTTCGGACTCGTACAGCGGATAATCACTGACCAGGGACGTGAATTTGTAAATGCGGTAAATATTTAAAGAAGTGTATGTGTGACACTGACTGATTATCAAATCACGCATATATGTAAATGTTGTTTGCATAATGAATATGTCTGCAGCTCAACCGTGGTGTTTTTGCGGCCCTTGGGGTGAAACACTGCATCACATCAGCCTACCATCCCCAGGCCAATGGACAGGATGAGCGAACCAACAAGACCATAAAGGACGCTATCAGCAAATACGTTGGGGAAGAACAAAATTACTGGGATGTCCATATAAGGGGGGTTGTGGCTGCCGTCAACACATCGAAACAGGTCATATTGTGTAACTACAGCAGATGGAAACTATATTTAACAGAGAGAAACTGTAAAATGCAATTGATTGTTCTTTTTTCTTTTCTTAAAAAAAACAAACAGAGGTCAACCAAGTACACACCTTACTGTGCACTATTCGGGTGACACCCTTGCGTCCCTGGTCTCATTAATGCTACAGAACCAGCGGATGATGAGAACCCTATTTGTGAGGATGTGACGGAGGAGCACCTGGAGACCAAGGCCAAAGACATTGCTGATATGCATGCAAAGGTGATGGTGAAATGTTCTAGTTCTAGCAGCTTTGCTCTGATACCTGGAAAAGGTCAGTTGGGCTCGGCTGGACATGATGTGTTCAAGTGTGGCTTGTAAACTGAAGGCTGTACCCCTAAATCCCCCACCCTGTGGAGTAAGTAAGAACTATACTATACCTCTGTGTCAGTGGATGGACCTTTTGTTCTGAAGCCCTGTTGTGCCACAAGCTCCTCCTCAGCACAGGTGGGAATCAGCCCAGCTGCTCCACAATCACCATCAGAGACTGCCAATATAAGCTGCTGAGAGCCGGCGCCCGATGCTTGGACGTTGCCTACTGTGGTTAGTGTTACCTGCAGTTTAGAACCAGTTTCCTAGCGTACCTTAGCGTTGTGCATATTGTAGATCGTCTATTTTTGTTCTAACTTTGTTCCTCTGTTTTTGTTCCAGGCTGCCTCCACAAACCCAGTGTCTCCCAGCTCCACGGGCTCCCCATGTCCCAGGGCTGTGACACCATTCTGACGGTGGTCGACCGGTTCTCTAAGGCGGTCCATTTCGTCTCTCTCCTCAAACTCCCTTCTGCTGCTGAAACGGCAGACCTCCTCACGCTCCATGTCGTTCGCCTTCACGGAATTCCCTCTGACATCGTTTCCGACCGTGGTCCCCAGTTCATCTCCAAGGTGTGGAAGGCCTTTTGCAAGGGAATTGGGGCCACAGCCAGCCTCTCCTCTGGGTACCATCCGCAGTCCAACGGACAGGCGGAGCGTGCCAACCAGGCAGTCAAGGCGGCTCTTCGCTGCGTTGCCGCCAGCAACCCCTCTTCCTGGGCCAAGTACCTAGCTTGGGTGGAGTATACCCTTAACGCCATGGTGAGCTCTGCCACCGGTATATGTCACCCTTTCAGTGCTCGCTGGGTTACCAACCTCCTCTGTTTCCCCAACAAGAGCTGGAGGTGGCAGTTCCGTCCACCATGGCACACCTCCGCCGATGTCGTCGCATCTGGAAGGCTGCCCGGGCTGCGCTGCTCTGTGCCTCTGCGCTTACTCAGCGTAGTGCCAACCGACGGAGGGTGCGTGCACCTGTCTACCAACCTGGCCAGAAAGTTTGGCTGTTGGCCCGGGACCTGCCCCTCCAGACCTCCCAGACGTCTACCCGCAAGTTAAATCCCTAGTTTGTTGGCCCGTACACGGTGAGCCGTATAATCAGCCCTGTTGCAATCTGTCTGGATCTCCCTCCCGCGCTCAAGGTTCATCCTGTGTTCCATGTGTCCCAGCTTAAGCCTGTGGCCTCCAGCACCCTGTCTCCCCCGGCTTCAGCTCCTCCGCCCCATCGAGTCCTGGCTGATGGTGACCCTGTTTGGACAGTTCGGAAGCTACTTGCAATCCATCGTCGGGGGAGGGGTTTCCAGTACCTCGTGGACTGGGTGGGCTACGGCCCTGAAGACCGTAGCTGGGTGCCCCGGTCCTACCTTGCGGACCCCTCCCTATTGGATGACTTCTACCGGGACAATCCGGGTGCTCCGGGACGGTCGTCCGGTGCCTCCCCTCAGGGGGGGGGGGGGGGGTACTGTTGTGCTACAAGCTCCTCCTCAGCCAGCAGCCAGCACAGGTGGGGCTGATTCCAATCAGCCCAGCTGCTCCACAATCACCATCAGAGACTGCCAATATAAGCTGTTGAGAGCCGGCGCCCGATGCTTGGACGTTGCCTACTGTGGTTAGTGTTTCCTAGCGTACCTTAGCGTTGTGCATATTGTAGATCGTCTATTTTTGTTCTAACTTTGTTCCTCTGTTTTTGTTCCAGGCTCCCTCCACAAACCCAGTGTCTCCCAGCTCCACCCCTCCTTTCAGGACTCCCCTCATGCTCCTCACAAACAAAGTTTGAAATAAATTTCCTTTTGTTCACTCTTGTCTCAGTGTCTTTGCCTTTGGGGTCCCCGGCGTAATAGAAGCCCAAGAAAGGAAGAGGATTTAAGTTAATTAATTATGAAAGTTTTAGTTTACTGTTTTGCTCCCTGAAAAGACAAATGCAAAGGTAAGAGAAAGTCCTAAGCTAAACCTACCTTTGTACCACTTACCTCCTCCGTTGTCCTGGTCCTCCTGGTCCCGGTCCGCTGGTCCTCCATTGTCGCCCTATTCCCCCTGAAAGAAAGACTGCGTAGTTGCACTTACCTCTGAAAATTGACTGCATTTATTTTCCTGTGTCGTGTACTTTCCTCACTTTACACTGACTAATTCTATCTACTTGAGACAGAAACGGCTGAGCAAACGGCAGGCTGTAGTCAAAAAACACCGGACAATCAGTTGAATGAAAGCAGGCAGAGAGGTGCAAACTGGAGTGTTGTTGATCATTTATTGCAACCGAAAGCCATGACAGACAGAGCTTCCCCGTGGCATAGTGTGTGCCACGGGAGCACGGACAGACTGATCACCTCGGTGATCAGCCCGCCATCCGACCCCCAAAACCTTTTACAACATGACCTTATATCTAGTTTCACATCAAACAGTTGAATTTCTGGGAGGGGGTTGAAACTTTTACATAGAACGCATACAGAGTGATGTCTGCCAGGGCCTCTCGTTGAGACAATAGTATGCTAAACTTCCTATCACACCTGGCCAGGCCAAGCTACTTGACTATGCGTTCCTTGCAGACATTGACCTACTTAGCATCACCTTAGCAGTGACCAAATGTATAGTCGGACATTTTAACATAGCTTATATATGAATATCATGAAATATGGATACCACACCTGTAAGAGAAAGGTTTCTGTTAATAAAAGGGCGCCGTGCCACATTTGATGCTAATGAAAACTATTATTTTTTTTGTTTCCCCAGATCTACCACAACATAAAAATGGCCCAGGACATAAAAAAATAATAATACGAGAAACGAAAAGGAAAGAATGTCAAATCGTTCTCTTTTTTTTTTGTTATCAAATGTTTTTTTTATTAAAGACAAAAAATCACAATAAGATACGTTAACATCATGAATGACTAAAGAAAACAAGAAACAAAAAACACAAAAACACAAAAACAACAAACAATCCCACCCACCCCTCCCCCCGAGACCAAAGATGCCAAAAAATGTCAGTACTCTTACTACTGTGCAAATGGGAACAAAAAATAAATAAATGAATGAAAATAATAATAACAATAATAATGACTAAATCATGCCCGTAACCAAATCTGCAATACCAGACCAAATCTCGATGTTTTCCTCTTTTGCACCATGCAATCTTGCTGTAGACATTTCTAGATAAATTATATCTAGAAAGGTCAAAGCCCATTGGCGAAATGACAAAGTATGAGGCGGTTTCCAGCGCGAAGCAACCATCTTCTTTGCGGCTGTTACGCCAGCAAAGAAGACACGAATACGGGTATATTTTAATAGCAACTGGGATACATCATTTAATAAGAATAGAGATGGGGAGGGTGTGATGTTAATTTGTAGTATAATCGAAAGTTTAGCCGCAACCAGATTCCAAAAAGTGAGGACACCCGGACACTCCCACACCATATGAAAGAATGTACCTATGGTGTTCGAAGTGCAGAAAGTGCAGTTATGGTTATTTAAAATCCGCATAGCACACAATCTGCGGGGAGTTAAGTATGTCCGATGAACAAAATTTAGATGAATTTGCTGATGATCAGGATTCCTAGAAGATAGGGCAACATTAGACCACACTGTATCCCAGCTCCAATCTGGATCTAGTATCCCAGCTCCAATCTGGATCTAGATTTGGTATGTCATTCCTCCATACAGTATCGACAGCCAAGGTCCCATAACTAGATTCTAATAAATAATCATACAATATGGAAACAAAACCTCTTGACCTAACATCACAGATAAGTCTATGCAAAGGGTGCATTGCAAGGGGGGTCTGCCATGGAACCCCGTATGTCCTCATGGCAGTTCTCAATTGTAGATAGAAAAAGAAAGAGTTACCAGGCAAGTTAAAAATATCACATAAATTCTGGAAAGAACGTAAACCATTGGCATCAAATAAATCACCCAAAGTATGAATCCCCTTGGAACTCCATCTGGGAAAACGAATAGGACGATTGTCCAAAAGCAAACCATCATTGTTGAACACTGGGGAAAACTAATTCCATTTCAAATCAATCTTGCGCAATTTTTCAGCCGCTCTCCATACTGTTACTAACTGAGAAATGATTGGCCCAAAGCGAACTTTGCATTGATTATTCGTTATGTTTGAATAGATCAGATCTCTCAATTCAACAGGATGAACCAAACTCTCCTCAAGCTCTCGCCAACAGACTTTTATAGTTGAATCGAAATATCTTAAAAGGGGGCGAAGAGTGAAAGCCCAATAGTATAATTTGAAGTTAGGCAACGAGAGACCGCCATCAGCTCTGGCCCGCTGTAACAAGGAAAGTTTGAGACGTGGGCGTTTCCTATTCCACACAAATTTAGATATAGCAGAATGAATCTTAGTCCAATACTGTGCTGGCGGTGGCAGTGGGAGCATAGAACTAACAAAATTAACCCTAGGGAGGACATTCATCTTTATGATTGATACTCGAGCTCGAAGAGAGTTGGGCAATGACGACCATCTGTCTAAATCAAGACAAATTGTATTCAGAGTGTCACTATAATTGTTTTAACAATAGCTTGAAGAGATGGGAACACATCTATGCCAAGATATTTAAATTTGTTCACTACTGGGATTATGGGAGGCAGAACAACAGATCTCATCTCCTCGTTTAGCGGCAAAAGGGCTGACTTTGTCCAATTGATTTTGTAGCCTGAGATGGCACTGAACTGATCAAAAATCTTAAGAATGTGTGTAATTGACTGTGGAGCATTCTCAATAAACAGCAGGATGTTGTCCGCATATAAAGAAATACGATGTTGTGTGTTGTTAACCGAGATAGTTGTGATTGCTGTGGACTGACGTACTGTCTGCGCCAATGGTTCGAGCGAGAGGGCAAAAAGGAGAGGACTAAGGGGGCAACCTTGTCTTGACGACCTGCCTATCGTGAACAGTTGAGAACAAATCTTGCCTGTTAGTACCATCGCTGTTGGATTTGAGTACAATACTTTAATCAATGTGATGAATGTGGGACCAAATCCCATCTTATCTAGCACCGCCCACAAATAAGGCCACTCCAAACGGTCAAAGGCCTTCATCGCATCGAGCGACAGCACCGCAGCAGGAGATCGGAGGTCACTAGCTCGGTCAATAATATGCAACAATCGTCTAACATTATCAGTGGCCAATCTGGTGCCTATAAAACCTGTCTGGTCACTATGTACCAACCTAGTCATGTAACCCTGTAAACGACGTGCGAGCACCTTAGCAAGTATTTTTAGGTCAGCATTTAACAGTGAGAGCGGCCTGTAGCTCCCACATTCCGTGGGGTCTTTGTTCTTCTTCAACAACAAAGATATAATGGCTACATTAACGTCTCTGGAGAAGGAGCCCTTTTCAATCGCAAACTGAAACATATCATGCATGTGCGGACCCAGATCGTCCCAAAACAGAGTGTATAGTTCAGGAGGTATCCCATCCAAACCCGGTGACTTGCCCTTGCGCATCCCACTGACTGCTTCCTTTAATTCCGCTCTAGAAATTGGTCTGTCTAAAGCCTCTGCGTCAGCCTCGCTGAGGGTTGGTAACTGAATTGTAGATAGAAAGTCATTACATTTACCTACATTATGCACGACCTCAGAGGTGTAGAGCTCATTATAAAAATCACGAAACACAGCATTGACCTCTTTAGGTTCTGTAATCATGGCTCCAGTTGTTGACTTGACACTTATAATATCTGCAAAATGCTCATTAGACTTAAGACGTAGTGCTAGTAGATGACTAGGCCTTGCACTATTGAAATAATAATTTTGTCGTGTACGTTTCATTTGAAACTCAGAACGACGTTTAAGAATGGAGTTAATTTCTTTCTTGACTAGCTCTCTTTGGGTTGCTGTGCGTTCATCAAAGCTATTCTGGAGAGCAGAATCCAACGTGGCAAAGCGGGCCTCTAGTTCAACCAGCCTGGCTGACCTTAACTTCCTCACAGTAGAAGAATAGAGTGTTGAGTTACTTCTGATAAAACCCTTAATTGAATCCCATAAAATTCTAGGGTCATCAACTGAGCCCACATTGATATCTAAGAATTCACGTAAACCAGCTTGGAATTGTTCTACAAATGGTGTACTGCGCAATAGTGTGGTATTAAACCGCCACCTAGGTGCCCTATCCATCACCTGCCGTAGAGATGCGACACACAACACCGCTTTGTGATCCGATAGAGACATTGGAAGCAATTCAACTTTGTTGATTTTGTGAAACAAATCCCTGGGGGCAAAGATGTAATCGATCCTAGAAAACGAACCATGCCTTCCAGATAGAAAGGAATAATCTCTAACTGTGGGATTAATTAATCGCCACATGTCAACCATGCCGGTCGAGCCAGCCCAGGCACGAAGTTCTGCAGACGTTAGTGCCTGTTCTCTGCTTTCTGCTGCAGTGGATCTGTCCAAGCCATAGTTCCACACCGCATTGAAATCAGAACCAACTATGATTTTAAATTCCGTCAAATCCAATAGAGTCTTAGTTAGTAATTTGTAAAATCCTTTGTCCAGAGCATTGGGAGCGTAAACAGACACTAAAGCAAGCATCTTGCCCTCCAAGCGGATTTTAGCAATAGTTATCCTACCATCATTGTCAGACCAATTACCCAAAAAATCTAAGTCTAATTCTGCGTCTCGCCAAAATTGCCACTCCTTTAGTTTTGGAAGTTGCAGCTGAAAAGGCCAAAACACGGTAGTGTTTATTAGCCAAACGATTGGCATCCTGTTTTAAAAGATGAGACTCCTGAATAAATGCAAAATCAATCGATCTGGAACGCAAAACCCCCAAAATACTAGTTCGCTTATGAGGCACATTCAATCCATTAACATTGAAGCTTAAAAATTTAAATTCTGTCATAGTTGTGGTTCAAAACCAATGCAAGACAAGCACAGTAAAACATTACAAAGACATTTATTTTGGTCCCGTTCCAAACACCCCAAAAAACCACAACAAACCCACAAAGAAAATAAAACAATATAACATTATAATAAACACACAACGATGAAGCTTTTAATGAAAAAACCCCATTAACTTCAGTAGACCAAAAAACAGTTCCCACCCCCTTCAACCTTAGTAGCACTCATTTCACCCCAGGAGAGTGCACTAGAAAAAATAAAATAAAATAAACCTAGTATAGAAACTAGTAGCTGCCCAACAATGGGAAAGCAGAGTCCTTCAAAGGCTAAACAAAAATATACCATTATAATGGTGATAAATGCAATACCCAAAAGTAAAGAAATAATGCCCTCTAGTGGTACCAGGCTAAACTAAAATGTGCCATTATAATGGTGATAAATGTAATACCCAAAAGTAAAGAAGTAGTGCCCTCTAGTGGTACCAGGCATTCAATCAGAGACCCCACTTGGCTAAAGCTCCCATTCCATGTAATTTCTTCCAACCAATTAGAACAAACTATATGATCACGTGACATCACTGAGCAGGGTTGAAGAAACAAATTAAATCATTAAAATAGTAATATTAACAAAGAAATTATACAATCCTTCAGCCCACTATCAAACAAACAAAAACCTACATGTCATCTGTGCAAGCAAGAATATATTATAAAATGAAATACCCGTACATATCTTGTGCACGCATCACATACACACACACACACACACACACACACACACACACACACACACACACACACACACACACGACACAGACGTTTCCTTACATTCAAAACAAAACAAAGCAGCTCGATTGAGAAAATGAGAACAGCGGCATATATCCGTACACGCACGCGCGCGCACGAACACACACACACACACACACTTATAGACAGCGCGCCGCCGAGGATGGCCGCGCACGCGCACGACCACTAACGGCAACACACCAAAGCCAGTCAACTACACCACACGCACACCCATGCGCACATAATGAGAGGTTACAACCAGAGGGAAACTAATCGCAATTGATTAGCTCGTCCGCCGTGAAAAACTGATCCTATTTCATATTTATTTCATATTTATTTATTTCATTTCAGTTTGGTTTTTACATATTCATTTTACATATTTTTCTTTTTTTACATATTCCAAAACTGAAAAGAAAAGGAGCAGGAAGAAGATAAATCTTATTTATACCTGCCCCTATCAAAATAAAAAAAATAAAACAACTAACAACTAAACCTAACCCTCACCCTCACCCTAAAAAGAGAACAAGACGAAATAACATAGAGCTCAACAAGAGAACAAACAAAAACAAAACAAAACAACGCTGAGGGAACAAAACAACACCTATCTAACCTTCTCGTTCATATTTTATCATTTTTTCCTTTTTAAACACTTTCTTAAACTGAAACACTGTTGTACAACTCTTCAACTCCTGGTTTTGTGAATTCCATAATTTTATACCTGTGACAGAAGTGCACATTTGTTTTAGTGTGGTCCGGGCGAACAGATGTTTAAAATCATGTCTTCTTCTATGGTTCTCATCCTCTGAGCTAAACACAAATGACTTCTGTAACTGTATTGGTAATGATCTGTTTTTCGCTCTGAACACCACCAATAATGTACGTAATTCCACCAAATCCATGATTTTTAAAACACCTGATAACATAAAAAGCCTATTGGTGTGTGCTCTGAAGTCTTCTTTATACATGATTCTTAACGCTCTTTTTTGTAACATTATCAAGGGAGTCATATTACTCTTGAATGAGTTGCCCCATACTTCCAGACAGTAAATAAAATATGGTAAAACCAGTGTACAATACAACATCCTCAATAAATTCGTATCCAAATCATATTTTACTTTGTTCAAAATAAAAATACTTTTTGCCACCTTGGCTTTTATATATGCTATATGATTTTTTCCATGATAATTTCTCATCTAATATAACACCCAAAAACCTAAATTCATTAACTCTTTCAATATTCACTCCATCTATAGAGAGAGTAATTTCATCCTTTTTCCTATTAGAGAAAATCATAAACTTGGTTTTCTTCAAATTCAATGATAACTTATTTTTATTAAACCATTTTTTTAATTTATCCATTTCACTTGTAATACTTTCTGCTACCTTTTTTAAGTTATCCCCTGAACAAAAGAAATTAGTGTCGTCTGCAAACAAAACAAACTGCATTAACTTTGACACTTCACAAATATCATTGATGTACAAAATAAAAAGTTTGGGTCCCAAGACCGAGCCCTGCGGTACCCCACACTCAAGCTTCATATAATCAGATTTAAGATCCCCCAACTGTACATATTGTTGTCTGTTGTGAAGGTAACTGATCAACCAATCTAGCACTACACCTCTCACCCCATAATTATTCAATTTGGATATTAAAATAGAATGATCAATTGTGTCGAACGCTTTTTTTAGGTCAATAAAGACCCCTATTGTGTGTTTATGATTGTCTATTGCTGTTGTTATTTCATCGTTTATTTTCATGAGTGCCAGAGCTGTGGACCGATTGGTCCGAAAGCCATACTGACTCTCACTCAGTAAGTTGTTCTTTTCAATAAATGAATCCAATCTTTGTCCATACAGTTTTTCAAGCACTTTCGAAAACTGGGAAAGCAGCGACACTGGTCTATAATTAGTAAAATCATGTTTATTTCCTGTTTTAAAAAGTGGTATAACCTTTGCCATTTTCATCCTGTCGGGGAAAACTCCTGTACTAAAAGAAAGATTACAGATATAACTAAGAGGTTTAATTATACAGTCAATAGTCTTCTTCACAATGATCATATCTATCCCATCACAATCGGTTGATGTTTTGTTCTTTGATTTAGCTACAATTGAATTAATTTCATTTTCACTCACTTCTCCCAGAAACATGGACTGAATTATTCTACTTCCCCCTTCATCATTTTCATTTTCCCCAGCATGTTGTGGAATGGAATTGGCCAGGCTTGGCCCTACATTAACAAAAAAAGAATTGAATTCATTCACCACTTCATTTATATTTTCTATCACTCTCTTGTTGTCATTAGTAAAATAAGTGGGCAATTCTGTGGATGTATTTTTATTCCCTATTACCTGATTTAATATTTTCCAAGTACCTTTAAGATTATTTTTGTTTTCTTCTAACCTTTTGTTATAGTATTCTTTCTTTGCTTGTCTCATTATGATTACCAGTTTATTTTTATACACCTTGTATTTATTTTCAGCCGTCTTTGTCCTGAATTTCATAAAATCTCTATAAAGTTTGTTTTTCTTTTTGCATGCATTTTGTAAACCTTTTGTTAACCAGGGCTTGTTATTGTACCTATTCTTATTTCTGCATTGTGTTAATGGTCACCGTTTATTATAATGGAATAGAAAATGATTCAGAAATGACTCATATGCATCATTTATCCCTTCTGCATACACTCCTTTCCATTCTTCATTTAATAGGTCATTTCTTAATTTATTTATTGATTCCTCCGTTCTTATTCTAACATATTTGTGACAATTTTCCTCTCTCCTACTCTTTATTTGACTGTTGAATGTTACAAATACTGGCAAATGATCGCTTATGTCATTTATTATTAACCCACTCTTAATGTCATCCTTTAATACATTGATAAATATGTTGTCAATCAGCGTTGCGCTGGTTGTTGTAATTCGACTGGGCTTGGTAATTAAGGGGTAGAACCCTCTACTATATAATGTGTCCAGAAAATCTGATGTTGCTTTATGATTCAGTACCCTGATTAGATCTATGTTGGTATCTCCACAAATTAGACACGTCTTATTTTCATTTAATCCATTCATTAGTTCTTCTAGTCTTTCTTTGAACATTTCTACATTAGACCCAGGTGTTCTGTAAACACACATGACAACAATATTTTTCATCCCTTCTAATTCTATTTCCACTGATAAACATTCCATTAAATCATCAATTATAGTTGTCATATCTTCAACCCTTGTACACCTTAGGTCACGATCAACAAATAAGGCTACACCCCCACCTCTCCTGTTAGTCCTATTGGCGTAAAATAATTCATAGCCCTCCAAATTAAAATCAACCAGACCTTTCTTTTCGTTCAACCATGTCTCAGATAAAGCAATTACCTTAAATTTTGTCTTGAATGTATTTAAAAAGTCCCTGATATCTGAAAAGTTTGCATACATGCTTCTAGAATTAAAGTGAATAAGTGAAAAAGAATTGGCAAGTTCAACATCATCCCTGACTTGGTCTTCAGTATAGTATTTGCACGTGTTCCCAATATAATTGAATACATGACTCTCCGGGTCAACACCATCTAAATCATACATATTATGTTCCATTTCGGGTAGTATTTGGTTCTCATCTAGTAGATCAGTAACTAACTTAGCCATTGGTAAGTCCAGCCCAAATTCTTAAACAAACTATAAGCAGATTCATGTTTCGTTTTTTTTATTATTTTTAGAAGCTCTCATTTTAAAAATTATACCTTTGTCTGGCTTGTCGTACCCTTCATGGAACCTTGCCCTCCCTCCCCCCCCCCTCTCCCACCCACCTCCCCCCAGAAAGGAAAGAAATAAAAAGGTAAACATAACATATAAATCCCTTCTTTTCATCCTCCTTTTCAACAAACTGAGGCGCCCCCCCTCCCCCCACGTGTAAAACATAAGGGACGTTGATCCACAGATACCTGAGGAGCAACTTGTGACTTATTTCAAGTCTACAATAACGTACTTAAAAGCCCGTTAACCGTGCATCTTGAATAACAAATATTTAACTTAGTATGAATCAAATCTTAATTCCAACAGATGTATATATTTTTTTAAATTATTATTTGGGCCAGTATCCTCTAATCTCCCCCAAAAAAATGTAATAAATAAAAAGATCTAACTGGCTCCTTTTAGCTATAGGTTATATCTGTATATTACAGTAGTTTAATTTCTTAAATTAGGTCCTTTCCCCTAGACCCCCTCCCCCCCCAGTTCCCTCTCTCAAAAATAAATAAAAATAAGAAATGAAAAGAAAACAGCAACAATCAAAGAGGGCTATATCAGATAGAGAAATATAACATAGCTAGGGAAATAAACTGCAGCGAGGTTATAATGCGCAGATGTTATACTTGCAGTTCTTTTTGGTCCCTTTGGGCACCCATACTCAACAGTTGTTTATCTCCAACTGGTCACGTGACCTGTTTGTCAGCTGTTTTCTCCCATGCTGTCTTTGTTGACATCCGTGAGGGGTAGAGGGGGAGGGCAGAGAGAAAAAAAAGAAACAGATCCGTGGCTGCTTTATTTCTCCGCCGTGTGATCTTCAGTGGAAACTTTATTCACTTTGGTGATCTTGCTGTAGAATTCCTGAGCCGCTTCGGGTGTTGAGAAGAGGTGTATTTTGTCTTCATACAGCACTCTCAGTTTACATGGATTATGGTTGAACCCACGGAAGGCGTTGATGTCGACAAAGAGCTGGGTAACTGGATTAAATCCCCGACGGATTCGAACTGTGTCCGCCGACAGGTCCTGCGCGAGTGTTAGTTTACTCTTGTCGTATTTGATATCCATCTGCCTTGCTTTACGGTACACCAACTCCTTCTCCGGGGACTTCAGGAAGCGGATCAGTACTGCTCGGTTCTGGCCAGACTTCTCCGGTGCCAATGTGCGGTGGACACGTTCCAAGGAAAATGACACGTCTGGACCCATTTCTAGCCACTGTGGTAGCATGCTATTAATAAAGTCATAGAGTGGCACCCGTCCTTGTGCCCCCTCCCGCAGACCAAACAGACGTAGGTTTAATCTTCTGGACTGGTCCTCCTGGGCCACTGCTTTGGACTCAAGGTGAGCAATGCGTTTCATGGCCGATTCCAGTGCGATTTCTGTTTGGTCCAGTGTTTCTTCCGTTTTTAATATTCGCTCCTCAGCTTCCACAATGCGCGTTGCGTTGGAGGAGACTTCTTGCTGTATATTTGTCATTGTATTTTCCACTATGGTCAATGAGCTTGCCATGGTAGTCAAACAAGACTCGATATTGTCCAACTTTAAACCAAAGTCTGCTCGGAGTGATTTAATCTCCTTCAGAACTTCGTTCACGTTCATAGTGGCGTCTTCAGCAGGAGTGTTTGTTTGAGGCGTGGTAGAGGCTTGCTTGTTTTCCCCCCTGCTGCCCTTACCAGATCGTAGGAAAAATTCACAGTTCTTGCCAGCAAGATGTTTGGACATATCCAGAGATTCAGGCGTTTTTGGTCGAGAAATTATACCACTATCTTAGAGTTCATACATTAATACTTGCACGGTTTTACAGAGCAGTGCCGCTATGCAGCCATCATGAATGACGTCACTTCCTTCGCTTTGATGTGCTCTACCCAGAGGTTCGAAAAAATGAATCAGGACTAAACAAATAATCAAAGTAGTACGAACAAGTACTCAAGTGAACAACTTATTGAGAGTGTGTATCTTGATACCATAACACAAAATGACAACGTTAAATAATATAAATTCCCCTCTTCCGCCCCTCTTGAAAAGAAAATAAATAAATAATAATACTAATAAGAGTGAGTCAAGAAGCTGCAGAGCCCATCCAAAATAAACGTGTCGTGTCACACAAAAAAAAGAAGCTTGGCAATAAAAAATGCAATGACTAATGTCATAACGAGAGTTCAAGAGATTACACGTTGTTTTTAAATAAAAGAACGACTCACCCTTTGCAAAGGAGGGAGGGAGAAAAAGAGGGTTATGTAACTTACGAAATCACCATGTGTAGAGTAGGCTACTCGAGTCAATTCCAAAACACATCACACCGGTCCAATGCGTCCATTGTCCACGCCATATATATAATAATCAGCAGATTAAATGAAACAGATATAAACGGGACAAAGTTACTCCTAGTCCGGGGTCTGGTCCGTGCGGGCAGCCGGAGCAGGGGTCTTGAACTTAGCCTTGCAGAATGCCATCGCTTCCTTCGGGGAATTGAACGTCGTAGTAGTACCATCCACGTTGACCCAGAACTTGCTCGGATGTCTGATCCCGTACTTCACCGACACCCCTTCCACGGATCTCAAGAACGCCTTTGTGGGTCCAAAAGCAGCCCTTTTCCTGGATGTTTCAGCAGACCAGTCAGGAAAAATATATACATTTTTGCCGTTGTATGTCAGCTGGCCAGCTTCTCTGGAGAGTTGTAGGATCCGTTCCTTCGCCCGATAGAAGTGGATCCTCGCCAGGAAAGCCCTCGGTTTATCAGCAGAAGAACGCGGTGGACCTCCGACACGGTGTGCCCGGTCCACCTCGGGAGGAGAAGGGAACGCAGCGCCGAATGTCTTCTGTAGGAAAGTCTGGATGAAGCGTACTGGGTCGTTCGATTCACAATTCTCGACAAACCCAACACATTTTATGTTATTCCTACGAGACCTATCCTCGAAACTGGTCATCTTCTCCAGTAAATCACCGTATTGTTTCTCCAATTCAGCGATACTCATCTGCATGCTCTCCATGGAGTTACCCATGGTCTCCAAGACATCTCCTTGTTCAGCCACAGTTGTTTTTAATATGGCGACAGCAGGGCGCAGCTCCTTTCCAATGTCGTCAATCTTCTTCAGTAGCTTTTCCTCGAATTCAAGCATCACGGGACGTATAGCTTCATTCAGCATAGGCAAAAGAATGTCCTTTAGTGAGTCCTTAAGAGCCTCACGCAACATGCTCTTCGTCAGAGGAGCGTCTCCCTGCTCGGCGGCCATTACAGCGTTTGCGGTCCGAGACCTAGTAGCAATCCTCACACCACTCTTTTTCGGCATGTAATAAAAGTAATTGCAAAAGGAAAAACGTTCACCAGTGTTTAGGGCGTTCAAATATTTTAGAAACACTGCCCAGGCAGCAAAAATGGACTCAAAATATGTTAAACTAGTGCACCTCCTCAGAGCTCAACAAAACGTGCTTCTTACTCGGTCGCCATCTTCCCGGAACTCCAAATCGTTCTCTTTTAAAGTTGGAGACGAGGTCCTGAAGGCCAACAAAAGGAAGGAAGGCCGAAAAGGAGGGCGACTGGAGCCAGAATGGAGTGGGCCCTACGTTGTAGCCTCCATTTCCTCTAAGGGTGTCGCGAGTCTGTCCAACATGACGGGCACTCTGCTGAAAACAAAGACGAATGTCGTTCAGTTGAAGCCGTTCATCATGCCTGATTTCAGAGGTACTGTTAATACAATCATGAATGGTAAAGACTATCTACCGTATGTAGTTTCTGAATAATTCCATATTCTTCTCTATAGAGTCAGGAATGGACAGCACCATCCCTCAAGCGAGTAGCTTCCAAGGTACATTAAAATGCAGTTTTGCCAGAAGCTGTGGTAGTAAGGAATATAGCCAAAATATTGAATTGCCTCTCCATATGCATGTCCCTTTTCCTTCAATTAACAGTTGACTTGCTGCATGACCATTCCTACTGGTCTGGTGCAGACTGGTCCAGGGAGATGCAACCACGTCAACAAATTCTGGTTGGTCGGAATATATCCATTCTCACTTGTGTTCATTCTTTTAATTTGACTATCTTGTTTTTAACTGATGTTCCAATCTGTTTTTCAGCTGAACTATGTACTTGATGCCTCCAAAAGGGATGAAGAGGTCATCGTGAGGGATGGCAATGTCTGTCTTAAACGCTCTGACTTTAGGACATTGGGCTCTCCCCGATGGATGGACTCAAATGTAGGTATACAGGCTGTGGCGCTTTGCATTGCATTGCGTTCAAAATGAATGCACACACATTACTTACCTTTTTTCTTTCTCTATTGCAGATTGGAAATGCATGCCTCAACCTTGTGAGCGAAGCTGCTCAAAGACATTTGAGGTTTTATCCATAATCATAAAACAATACACTGTCATCCACTCCAGTCTAAGTATGGCTTTTGAGCCTCTGAGTGGTGCAAACCAACAGTTGTGTAATCTTCATGATTATGTAATATGTCAATATAGGGCATAGATGTACACATCGTGTGGTACCGACGTGGAAGACCCGGTCTGTGGATCCTATGGCTGCTTTGCCCGTAAGTTTATTTTTCTGTGACAGTCTGTGTTGTTTGAGATTGTTTGAGTACTGCAAAATTCCTTGTTTGAAATGCTAGGGTGACATCGGGTCAAAGGACTTGGTCATCGTCCCTGCCTGGAGTCGACAGCCAAAGCAAGCTGGTCACTATTTGCTTTGTGTGAGTCTATTTAAAATCGTCTCAAAAGTCTTAAGAAATATTGAACGGAGTTTGTGCTGTGCATCTATGTTCTTGTTCTAGGCCAGTGTTAATTTCGTCGACTAAGACCCCCCCCCCCCCCCGTGTCCCCCCCAATGCCTCCCCAGACACTGCCCCCCCCCCCCCTTAGTAAAAGACTAAGACTAAAAAAACAAGGCTAAGACTAAAAGACTAAAAATGAGACTAAAGACTAAGGCCCTTTCCCAATTCGTTTTTTAACCCTACCCCTCAGCCCTTGCCTCTTCCCCTTGTCCCTACATAATGAGTGTCAAGGGATAGGGAGATGAATCATCCCCCTAGGAATCGGAATGTCCCTTATAGATTTCTACATCATCGCTGTGCACGCGTCACGTGCTTCGCATGCGACGCGTCCATGGGCGACCATGCTGGCTCCACCATGTATCTTAAGCCTTGGCCGTTTATGATGCGCATTCCATGCTGCGCATGCGGCGCATCTATAGACGACCATGCTGCTTCACTATGTATTCCATGACATGGGCGTTTATGCTGCGCTTCGCATGGGAGCACTCATAGACGACCATGTGTATATATATATATATACACTGTTATGTTACCCCATACGTCCAGTCCATAAGGGACATGGTCCCTGGAGATGCTAAAGTCCTACATAGCACGTAGAGATCAGGAGAGGAGGAACTCAGCAGGTTCCACCTTCCAGCCTCCTGACCCTAAGCGCCCATGACTGGCATCTGCAGGCCCTGGTGAGTGAATATACAAACATTTCATTATGTGGTGTGTGTAATACATATTAAATCTCAGCCTGTGTCTGTCTGTGTGTACGTCAGCCCACGCAGGTGTACCCTCCTCCCAGACTCCTGCTGCTGCAGCCAGCAGCTCTGTGGCAGCAGCCTTGGAGAAGGACAACCCAGGTATAGAAATGTATTTCATGTCAGTGTACTGTCCACACCTATCCACAATTGAGGTCAACTGAAATGTACTGTTGTGACTGTTCTGTCATTCATTAGCTTAAACTAGATAAACATTGAAGCAGTAAGGTAGGTAACAATGACACCTGCAGGGTAGGTATAGACACCTTGATGGGTGGTTATGGGTTTTAATCACCACGCCGCCGATGCCATCGATGCCCGCTGTAGACTGTAGTGCTTGCATGTATTTTACATTGCTTTTAGATTCACTAATAAGCTAGCTGCCTGTATGTATGTATGTATGTATGTATGTATGTGTCTATGTGTCTATGTATGTATCTATGTACAGTATGTATGTGAATAGCTGATTCAATTGTATCTGTACAACTTGGCTGTGCTTCCTGGGGTATTAATGCACTATAACAAAAATAGGTTAGTACACTAACTTTTGCACATTGCTATAATTGCTTATAATCCACTTGTAATTTAAAACAGTAACTCTATAAGTCTGCTCACTCACTCACTCACTCACTCACTCTATAAGTCTGCTCACCGACTTGTAAAGCTGCTTTGCAAGGTTTATTTTAAAACTGCTAAACAAATACATACTAATTGAAATCTTTTTTTGTTTTGTTTAAGTGCTAAACAATAAAAAGGCTAATTCAAATGTTGATTTGTCTCCGAGCTCCCACTGTAGGCCGCCCTAGAGAGCGGTCTGCCACAGCTGGCTCACTGCCACTGCCCAGAACTGCTGGTTCAGCGTAAGTATTACATTTAATGTAGATTAACAGTATACACAGGAAGAAGGAGAATAGCAGTGCTTGATGTGTCTATGTCTCTTCTGAATGTTGTCAAAGGCCTCTGGTCCCAAGGTTGGCGGACCTTCTGGGACGTCGGAGCATGTCCACCGTGGAACTGCAGGCCAAGGTGGCCAGAATGTTCAAACCATTCAAGCCTGCAGTTCCAGGTAACTCACTCTGTTCATCACTGTGATGACATGCATGTATCTCACACTTTTCACATGTGACAAACTGTCTTAAGGTGAAACATTCACACTTGTACTTGTGATTCGTGAGCTGTGAATTAAGACAAACATGTTGCAATAGTTATATTTTTTACTGGTGATAATGTAATGGCCTGGAAAGTGTACCCCTAATAATAATAATATTACATTTCTCCATTATCTTGTTTGTTCCTTGAATGTGAATCTTGTATGTTTTCATGCTCTGTGTGTCATGCAGGGACACCTGACCGACCAGCCCCACGACCAGCGGTACCGCCACCATCACAGCTCCATATTGGAGCTGATGATGACCTGTTTCTGGCAGCCCAACTAGAAACAGAGAGCTGTAAGGATGTTGAGAGCTCTTGTTTGTGGTGTTTAGGTCTCACACACACATATAAGGTCCAACTGTTTAATATAATAAGCTTTATTTATTTAATAATAAGCTTTATTTATATAGCACCTTTCATACAGGGTTGCAGTTCAAAGTGCTTCACAGGCAGGATATACAGTACATCAAGTGCTTTACAGTTAGGTTGAAACAAACACAATACAGGACAAGACAGTGGATGTGCATGACATCAGACATTGAGATAAAAATAGGCATGAGAAGGTCCAGCATTTAAAATATTTGTTAAGACAAAAATATATATATAATAATAATAAAATACATGATGGGAGGCCTCAATAAAGCGCTACGGCAGGGTGGAGAAGGCTAATCTGAAGAGGTGTGTTTTTAGTTTTTGTTTGAATATGTGATTTCCTGAGGAATTGTATTCAATAAAGTTGGTGCATAAAACGAGAATGCTGCAACTCCTATTTTCTTTCGTGGTTTCTTTTTTTGTTTTGTGATTAGTAAACCGGCTGTTGAGGATATTAGTGTTCTAGATGGAGTTTATGATGGTAGGAAATCTGTTATGTATGCAGGGCCTTGGCTGTTGAGTGCTTTGTAAACTATAAGTAGTACCTTAAAATCTATTCTATGGGAGACTGGAAGCCAGTGGAGGGTGTGTAATACTGGTGTGATGTGTTCTCTTTTCTTTGTTTTAGTTAATAATCTAGCAGCAGAGTTTTGTATGAGTCGTAGTCTGTTTATGGCCATTTTTGGTAATCCTGTGAATAGAGCGTTGCAGTAATCTAGGCGGCTAGTGACAAAAGCGTGGATAATTTTTTCAGCATCTGGTTGTGTTAGGAAGGGTCGTATCTTGGCTATATTTCGGAGATGAAAAAATGCAATTTTGGTTATTTTGTTGATGTGGGATGTGAAGTTGAGGTCTGAATCTATTATTACTATTATTATTATTACCAAGGTTGGTTACTTGTGGTTTAACCCACGCGGCTAGATGTCCTAGAGAGTTTCATCACCTGGTCTCTTTTTAACTTAGGGCCTACCAGTAGCACCTCTGTTTTATTTTCGTTTAGTTTTAATAGGTTTGCGCTCATCCATTCGGTTATATCCCTGAGGCAGGCGGTGAGGTGGTTTACTGCATCTGTGTTGTGAGGTTCTATGGAAATGTATAATTGTGTGTCATCTGCGTATGAATGATAATTGACGTTGTGCTTTCTAATGATGTCTCCTAGAGGGAGCATGTAGAGAGAGAACAGTAGGGGAGCAAGGTTACTTCCTTGAGCGACACCAAAGGGGACAGCATGAAGTTTGATTATTTTTCCTTTAACGTGCAGCCACTGGACATCAGACAACTGTGTCGGTCCCAGTGCCTGCAGCCCCCGTGCAGACACCCTCAGCGCCTCAGAGTCCGGTCCCAGTGCCTGCAGCCCCCGTGCAGACACCCTCAGCGCCTCAGAGTCCAGTCCCAGTGCCTGCAGCCCCCATGCAGACACCCGTAGCGCCTCAGGGTCCTACCCACATGCTGGTACCAGAGCCAGCAGCCCCCCTGCAGTTGGCAGCTCCCACTGATGTTGTGAGTAAACGTTTTTTGACTCAGGGCAAAAATAGCCAATCTACAAGCTCACACTCATTGTGAAACTTCCAAACTACTTTATTAAAAATCAAGATGAAATTGTAAATGACAGAAAAGAGGTCGCTGATGAGTTCAATGAGTATTTTGTAAATGTGGGTCCCAATTTAGCCAAAGGCATTGGTGTACCTTGTGACAAGGGTGGCTTTGAAGAGGAAACTAGAAACGAACAAACCATGATTTTGAATAGAGCAAACGAAAAGGAAGTGATGGACATAGTAAGTGAATTTAAGAACAAGAAATCACTTGACTGCAACGAAATTGACATGTCCATAGTCAAGTCAGTAATTGAATACATTGTCAAACCTTTAACACATATCTGTAATCAGTCCTTTTTGACAGGAATATTTCCACAGAGTATGAAGATAGCCAAAGTGATTCCTATTCACAAGAACGGAGATAAGCACTTATTTTCTAACTATAGACCAGTATCTTTACTTCCCCAATTTTCAAAAAATTTGGAAAAAATGTTTGTAAAAAGACTTGATAACTTTATTGAAACAAATAAATTATTAAGTGACCACCAGTATGGTTTTCGAGCCAATCGATCAACCTCACTAGCAGTAATAGAACTGGTAGAGAACATAGCAACTGCGGTTGACAACAATGAGTACACAGTGGGGGTCTTTATTGATCTAAGCAAAGCATTCGACACAATAGATCATGATATACTACTAAAGAAATTACAGAATTATGGCATTAGAGATGTAGCATACAAATGGATGAGAAGTTATCTTGAAAATAGGCATCAGTTTGTCAATATCAATAATGTCAACTCAAAACCAGGGAAAGTCCTCTGTGGGGTACCCCAAGGCTCGGTGGTGGGCCCAAAGCTTTTTATTCTCTATATAAATGATATCTATAAAGCATTAAACCGGCTACAATTTGTTAATTTTGCAGATGACACAACTTTGCTTTGCTCTGGAAAAAAAATGAATGAACTATTGGATACAGTCGAAGGGGAGTTGAAAAATTTAAAGAAATGGTTTGATATAAATAAGCTATCACTGAATGTAAGCAAAACAAAATTTATTGTGTTTGGAAACCGTACAATCAGTGAGGACATCAAACTCAGGATTGACTCAGTAGAAATAGAAAGAGTGTGGGAGAACAAATTCTTGGGAGTAATCATTGATAATAAACTAAATTGGAAACCTCATATAAAGTATATAAAAGCAAAAATATCTAAATCTATTGCAATACTGCACAAAACTAAACATATCCTGGACCAGAAGTCATTATATATCCTGTACTGTTCATTCATTACCCCATATATTACATACTGCGCTGAAGTCTGGGGCAACACCTATACAACCAATACAAACTGTATCACCCTACTGCAAAAAAAAGCCATAAGGATCATAAATGGGGTTGATTATATTCACCCCACCAATGAATTATTTATTAAATGTCGTACGCTGAAATTTAAGGATTTAGTTGAATTTAAAACATTAGAGATACTGCTTAGAGCCAAAATGAAATCACTTCCAGACTGTATCCAAGGGTTGTTCACAATGAGAGAGAGCTGTTATTCACTCAGAGGTAAATGTATGTTTAAACAAAAAAAAGAAAGGATCAACGTGAGAAGTAATTGTATAACGATAAAGGGAGTGAAGCTGTGGAACAGATGTGATGAGGAATTGAAAGACTGTGTAGCTAAGGATAAATTTAAGAAGGTATTCCAAAAAAAAGTATTAAATAGCTATACAGAGTAAAGGAACTACTACTTCATGTTACTACTGTGACTTTTATTAGCATATTGTTCTTTTTTTGTTTTTGTTTTTGCTTGTTTATTCAGAAAAGAAGAAGCGAAAAAAAAAAAAAAAAAAAATTGAAAAGAAACATGAATATTGCACTGTTCAGTAGAAATGTTGTTTGAGGACCTGTAAAAGGGATGTACATATATTTTTACATTTGTAATTTTTTAATTTAATGGACCAAAGGGTAGACGTAATAAGCCTAGGCTTCAGTCTATACTTTTTTTTTTTCCAGAATAAGAAAATGAAAAAAAAACTGATGAACTAAGAATGTTTTGTATGGAAAGAAAAAACAAACTAATAAACTAAACTAAACTAAACTAAACTCGTTGTGAACTTGGCACAGGCGGCTGTCGGCCGTGACAGCAGGGGGTACCTGGACATCAAGCCGTCTCTGACCAGCATGTGGGTTTATCCTCCTGGACCCCGGCCTACGTATAACCAGCCACCCTCATCACCTGATGCCTTCTTCCAGAGTCGGCTGTTCCTCTGGATTCCCGTCCGCCTATGGGAATTCAAGCCACTCTGTGCAGACCCAAATTGTGAAAAGAAGGTGTCAGCGTGGTCGCAGGACATTTTGGATCAGCTGGATCCGGATTAGCGTGAGCAGTTCTCTGCTATCCTCACCTACCGGTTAGTGTGAAATATTGTAATGAATAATGTCTTGTTTCTTTTGTGGGAGGTGTTTTCACTTTAAAAATGCATTATTTTGAGCCCCTATAGAAAGAAAAACAGCCGCCTGTAATTGTGTGTGCATATTCAGGTGAGCAAGAAACTTGCGGGCGACGCTGCACACACCGCCGAGTGGGTCACCAATGTGGGCAACGAGATGGGGCAGGTCCTCATCTCGGTGCTCACAGAAGGTGAGGGCAAGGGCCTGCTGCCCATGTGCGCCGGACTGGTGCAGCGTTACGCCAACGCTGGAGAGGACCCTCCCCAGCTCCTATATGTGGACCGGGACTGCTGTTCCATCCGGGGAAGGTCCAAGACCGCCAACATGTTCCCAGAGTGGAACCAGCTGGTGGTGAGGCTCGAGGTGTGGCACTTCATGCGCCGTCTGGCGCTGGGTGTCACCACTGAGAGCCACCAGCTGCATGGCCTGTTCATGGGGCGACTATCCCACTGCATATTTGCCTGATACTCTGCATCGCTCAGTTCACATGTTGGACTGATTTTTATTTTGGTTACAGCATTTGAGATGGGAAATGTGAACTTCAAGTGACTTTTTGGTTTCACAATGTCTTTACACAGTAAAGTCCAAAGACTTATTTCCACTGGGGTCCTCTCACACTGAACGGAACAATACTTTAAAATACATCACAAATACATAACAGTACATATACATTACATACACAATACAACAAGTACATCCCTATCCATCCCTTTAAGATGACCCTTTATAGGGGAACCTTTTCCAGTAGCCATTTTTTAGTCTTCTGTTTAAATGTCCTCAAATTGGAGGTCAGTTTAACACTGGATTCCAGGCTATTCCACTGTGTGGCTCCTATATAAATGAATGAGCCTTTGCCCACTTTACTTGTAAAAGCAGGGAGCACCACATCTGCAATACTGGCTCTGGTGAAATGGTTGTGTACCTAGTTTACCTGCCTGAAACGTGTTCTTAAAACTTCTGGGACCTCTCCGTATTTAATTTTATGGACCATGTTTAGTCTAGCCATTGTAACCTTTGATTCTACTGGGAGCCAGTTCAGCTCTCTTTCCTCAGGTTCCTTCCTATATGGGTTCTGGGTTCCATCCCTAGTATAACCCTGATCAGTCTATTTTGAGCTGACTGTAGTTTTGTTTTAAAATACTTAATCAAGCCCTCGAACCACGATGTACACGCACAATCAAAGTGGCACAGGATAAGGGAGTTGGCCACCACTAATTTTGTCTCCCTATCCATGTATCTTGCTGTTCGAGCTAGAAACTAAGGGCGCTTTCACACCCAAAGTTCGCTTAGAAGGTCCGTATCAAGGACCAAGGACCAAATATTAGCATTTTGATTTTGGTCCGTTTGGTGTTCACACTGGACTTTGTAAAGCGTACCAAATATGTAAACAAATGACACGTGGACATGTTAAGCGAACCAAATAGTGAGGGGGAAAAGAACATGAGGGGGGGCAAACTTCAGTCACACAGAGAGAGAAGCTAACAGCAACAACTTGCTATTGCATTCATCATCCTTATTGATTATTTTATTAGCCAAATAAGAGCAACAGATGAACAGAGGAGCAGGTGTTTGAACAATAATGTGCTTGCTGCTGATGCATTCACGAGTATAGCCTACACAACAAGGTATCCCCGATAAAAAGGACTTTTCTTCCATGTGTGCACCTTGACCCGATTAGATATATGTTATTTCTGCGCATCAAATCGGCGGGCATTTCCATGTCATCTTATGGTTTAAACTTGAAGGTGGTCAGTTAGTAGGTTATTGAGCTTCAAGTCAGAACAGCTCCGCTGCAGCTAATTGAGTTGACCTAGTTTTACGTCTTTTGCTATAGTGATGCAATCAATGAATCATTTGGGACCACCTGTGTATAGCTTATTTAACATTGGCTTTTTCTCTATACGTGCGGCCTGCGCGACATGGATGATTTTAAATATTTCTCTGTCTCTGCGTCTCTCCCATATAAATATATGGGTCTCTCCCCCTCATGTGTGCAGCCCACACACACACACACACACACACACACACATAAAAAAAGGAGGGGACACGAGTTGAAAGAGAAACTCTCGCATGAAGGCTCATGCATCGCATGCTTTGTCATAACTTTGCGTGGCGGCGGCGCATGCTTAAAATAAACAGATCTACAAGCTTACATCGTGTACCATAATATACACCATTCCATGTCGATAACTTGTAGCCTACATTTTGCGCATGTGAACCTCGTACGCTGCCATTACATTTGCGCTGCGCCTCGACATATACTGTATGTGTCTACTATTAAAATCAGACTGTCAGCTGTCATATCAATAGTGATCCCCGTAAAAAAATACATGCTTTTATAACTAATTATTAATGCAGCCTCACAACTGCCGACGCCCGACAGCTATTTTGGCTATCGTACTGTATTTGGTCCTCTATAAAGTCTGAATGCATTCACACCAGTAACGAACCGCACCGTGGTTCGTTTGGAAGCGAACCGAGTCCGGCCTTTTTTAGCGGACCATGGTTCGTTTCTTTGATCCGCACCAGAGTTCGGATGCACGTTCACACCAACCGAACCAAAGGGGTAAGCGGACCATGGTTCGTTTTAAACGAACCAAACATGTCCGGTGTGAAAGCGCCCTAAGTCAGTCCGGAGACCTTCTTGCAGTGAAGAGGGGGAGACATGTCCATGTTCGAGGACGTCTGTTGCTGTGAAGAGGGGAAGACAGGACGTCCATGTTGCTGTGAAGAGGGGAAGACAGGAAGAAGACAGGACGTCCATGTTCGAGGATTCCTTAGGCCCAACACATAGGCCCAAAGTAACATGAGCAGAACAATGGTTGGATGTCCTTATTTGGCCCGTGAATTTTGGAAGGCTTTGATGGACCTGCTGCATTAGGAGATATTTTCTTCATATAGAAAGGATCAGCTGTGAAATAGTTAGGCATGCCTGAGAAACATCACTATCTTGAATAGAGACATTAGGGCCATTAAAACCCATTTTGGGCGGGAACCCATTTTGGTGTTTTAAACATTATATTATAATTTAGCTATTGAAAAATAGATCTACAAGCTCATGGCACGCTACGATCTTGTAGGTCTGCTATTTGTTTTTAATGCGGCACAAATCTTTGAATATATATTCTTTCAGAGCAATCGTTTTTTATTTTATTTCGACGTCAGGCCTAGGGTTAAGTAGCATGGAAACCAGCACCTTCAAGCTTGGTGGGATGGAATCGTTCTGACACTTCTGTGGGAAGTGACCATCACATTTAAACCTGGTATAGTCAAATACATCATTGTGAATTGATTTGACTAATTTTATCATTGTGAGAGCCTCTTTATCATAGTTATCCTTTGTGCTTTCTTTCAGCATGGCCTTAATTCCATCATTAAAAACGAACGTTGGTCTTGATGAATCCATGAAAATGACCCAAAATGTGTGATTTAAGTCTGGTTTTGTTGATTGTTTTGTTTTATTTATATCGAGGTGACTTAGCCGGCTTTCATAGAAACAATGCAGTTCTGTTAGTTTGAACATTTGTGTCCCCTCTTCCACATTGCTTTCAAATTTCTATGTATGACAGCACCAATTCAGCAAAGACCAATGCTTCAGCACATTGTTCAGTTTCAATTGAATCAGTGATTTTCTCAGACCTTTGGACACTCCTGTACTTGTTTTTATATTTAAGAAGACATTCAATATGGTATTTTGCTTCCATTGCATTTAGATCCCTGCCCCGAAAGTTTTGCTAACAGATCTGTGTCCTGCATTTTAGTGGCCATGGTTCGCAAACTGTCGTCAAACTCCATCTTTTCATAATGACGAAGTTTACCTGTCTTTAGAGAGCAAAACAGGCACTCATCATTTTACATGGATTGCCGCAAGTCTTCAACACATTCTGACGCAGTTTCTCCAATTTTGAGAAGGAAAATTGCAGGTGGCATGACTTGTCCCATTTGGCTTTATTTTCTTCAAAAGCTTGAACTGTACCACAACCTTTAAAGGCATCCCATCCAATTCCCCAAATTCTTCAACTAACTTAAGGAAATTGTTGTACACCTCTGCACTGTTTGTTTTTGCAGAGAATCTGCTGGACACCTCATGTCCCCACTTCCCTCTGAACAAATAACATACACTCTGTAATATTCTGGGACTCTAAATAAGTGTGGTTATTTAAAATAACCACACTTGGAGAGCATTCAAACAGGTCTTTACTTGGTGACTCTCCAAGCAGAACTGAACAGTGTTCAGTGAACACACACAGCACAGAGCACACTCAGAGGCTACAACAGGCTGCAGGGGATCTTGCTAATCAGCACAGGTGGAAATAATGTTCTCAATCAGTGGCATGCTCTTTCACCTAGAAGACACTCTCACACCAACCCCATGTTTTCTTACCCTATTAAACTGGAACTAAACTGACCCTAAATAAAAGTAAAATCAAATTAAAATATGTGTCTGATAATTGACAGAAATGAAATGCAATGTATTGTTTTGGAAGCCTTTTAAAAAGGCTGTTTTTGTTAGGTTAGGGTTAGGTACCGTTCAGGGGTAATTGGGTGATTTAACATTGAGTTGATGAGAAACGGAAGAAGACCCCATTTCCCCCCAACAAATCCATGTTCTTATCAAGGTGATGAGATCCCGGATTAAAGGGCCACTTCACCCCTGACACAACCTGATCTTATTTTAATGTTAATGTTATTTGTAATAGATAACAGTAGTACAATTTGAAATTTGCACCCTTTGACCAGAAAAATAATGAAGTCTGTGTATTTGACTAGGGGTTGACTGGATTGCAGAATTCCTACAATGCCCATAATGCTTTGCTGCGCTGTTCCTCAGGGGGAGGCTGCGTGTAGGTGTGACTTTATCCTCCCATTTTCTAAAAACAACAAATACACATGGAAGTGCCCCAGTGTTGCCATGTCTGCTTATCATAAGCAACTTTAGGCTTATTTTTGTTGCTTGTAAATATTGGTGGTTCACTGGTTGATTATTATTTTTTGGCTTGTTTCAAAATGTAGAACTGATATTTGGGCTTTCTTCCAAATGTTTTTTACACCAGTGGTTCTCCATGAACATGCCAAGGACCCCCAAATTAATTTGTATTTCTCCACGTAATTTGCGCCATGGTGCCCTGTATTAGATGTGTTAAAATGTTTGAAAGATATTCCACATTTGCACTTTATCCACTCAAGATTTTTTTTTAAATAGCCGGCTTATGTGCCTAATATATGCATAATATAAATAACCAAAAGTATATGTGCATATTGTTTTTGGGCTTGTTTGCACTTTGCATGGACATGGTTGCTTATTTCTCTCACAAAGTCAAAGATCTGGCAACCTTCACAGCTTGCAGAACTTTTTGCAAAAATAACAACAAACGTTGACTTATACCCACTTTTTGCTAGCTTTTTTGGAGTGGATGACTGAAAAACACGACATGAAGCCCTTTCTTGTACAACGTGAAGTCTGCTTCTCCTTTTTCTTGAACCAGTAAACGGTTGGATTTGTTTTGGAAGAAAGTATTCACTCTTCAGGAATTAGACAGAGCCGCTGCAGACGCGTCTTGTTTTTCATGCATGTTGAAAATTGACATGTAGCTTTTTATAGCAAAGCAAACTAAATATATAAATTAGTATAGTATCACTAGGTTTTTCCTCAGAATTGTTTCGTCATTCCCACACCATAAAGAAAGTCTGTGATTGACATTGAAGGGAGATATAATGCATTTTATAATAAAACAAAATGTACGTTTCATATTCATGTGCTACTCCCAATAATTTCAGAGAACATGTTTCATTGTAACCGTGTCATCATGCTTTTAATTAGTGTATATGGTAACATATGTTTTACTGTAGCCTACGTAGTTCAACTGTATAGTAAGCAATCCCCAGCTAAATGATTACATGAAGGTAATGTACAACACGTTATGCAATAAATATTAATCTAATAATTTCTGCCAAATGAAAATCGTTCAAATGAACACTATATGGAATTTGGGGTGAAACCTTTTTTTCATTGTTTTTCTATAGGCTATAGTCATTAGTCAATGAGCAGCAAGCAGGTGCACATCATGTAAACGTTTTATTAGATTACTTCATAGCTGTTTTCCGAGTTTTAAAATGATGACATGAAGGCTTGGAAAAGGGAATGTTCTTCTTTATAGGTGAACACAACTCTTCAGCAGTTCCTCGTTTTGAAGGCTGAAAACGACATCCGTAGGCTATTGTCTGTCCTCCTGATTCCTGTAAATGAGAGAATTATGGCCATCATTTATCCGACGTGAAGCCTGATTTATACTTTGTACGCATGCATGGCATTGATGCACCACAAATATCAGACCTACAAGCTCACAAAGTGTCAAATCCGCGATGCGCTGTGAGCTTGTAGACCTATTTTCGGGTCCCAAGGTAACGATATGATAGAACATGGCTGCGTCTATGAACTGGAATCTTGATATGAAACAAATATAGTAGTACTACAACACTCTGAACAGTCTGAAATACACATACATAGCCTAGCTACTACCCTAACGTAATACATCTCTCACATTAAAGCAATTCATTGCCGCTCGCTCGTATGACAGTCATGTTTCAGGGCTACAGAAATACTTACTTGATCAAGTAAAAAATATCCAGGGCTCTCCTCTTCTGTGTATTCGGGTTCAAATAAATATTGTCCATGGAGTCCGTGGATCAGTATAACTCTGCACTGCAGACGCCATGATATTAGTACACAAACAAACTGAGGAATGCAGCGGTGGGGGTGGCCTGGGGTTGTAGGTGGAACGGACACCCCTCGGGGGGCTGTCTTCAGGTGTAGGTGTAGCCGTGTGTTGGTGACGCGCATACTCTACGGTGACGCGAGGTTAGACTGTTGTAGTCTGGAGGGGAGGGGCCTCCGTGTTGAGGGCGTTGGCATCGGTCCAAGATGGCGGAACGCTAGTTGCACACTCTACTAAGTGTCAGCTTTGCTACGTTTTTATGCTCTTATAACATCCTTTTAAATCATCTTACCTTTTTATCGTTGTATATTGCAGTGCTATTGGCAGTCGAGTTTTATTGTTAGATTGTCTTTTGAAATAGTTTTTATTTTGTTTGTCGGACGGGGTGTTCCCCCTTGACAACTCACCCCTGGTAGCCAGGTGTGCTAGCCAGGTTGGTAGTCGCGCTGCGAGGGCAGGCAAACGCTGGAATTATGCGTGGTTTTCAGGACCGTGGTACCTTAGCCTCCACGGCCCGCTGAACTAGCGTGGTTTCCAGACGGACTGTCCCTTCTCAACGGCTGTCCCTTCTCAACGGCTGCGGATCATAAGTGGTTTCCAGACGGCACTCGTCTCTTCTCCACAGCAGCGGATCATACGAGCGTGATATTCTCAGTACTTGGTTCAGCACTGCCAAACCTGATGTAGTTGCCATTTCAGAGACATGGTTAAAACCAAACACTCTAGACAATGTGCAGGTTCCCAGTTTTAATATGTTTAGAACTGACCGTAAAGGTAGATGTGGGGGGGTGGCCCTTTACATATCAAACAGGTTCCAGGGAACTGTGTTAGAGTCCGTTTCAATTCCCAGACAGTTTGAATTTCTAGCTGTGCAGATAATGGTGGCAAATTCCCCACTCACTATTATCTGTTGTTACAGACCTCCATCAGCCATAGCTGATACCTTGGCAAATCTAATTGATTTAATTGCAAAATATTCCCACACGGAACAGGTCATTTTGGGTGATCTAAATTATGATTGGAATAGTGATAAATCGTCTTGCTTTAAGCAACAATGTGATGCCCTGAATCTAACCCAAATTATTCATAGCTCCACTAGACCAGACAGTGATACATTGATTGACATCATTCTAACAAATGCTGTACATTGCCTGTGTTAGAAGTACCAAATTGCCTAGATTCAAAGGCCTGACTATTATCAGGCGCTGCTTTAAACACTTCTCGGAGCAAGCCTTTCTCCATGATCTGGCAGTCATCGATTGGTCTCGCATCTCCCTTATTCCGTCAGTGGACGATGCTTTTCATTTCTTTCTTGAACATTTTCTTGCTGTGGTAAACAAACATGCCCCCTTGAAAAAGGTTAGAATTAAGAACAGGTCAAATCCCTGGTTCTCCAGGGATCTGGCCGACTTAATTCACGCCAGAAACAGAAAATGGTCACTTGCTAGAAGGTCAAAGTCCTCGCATGACTGGCTATCTTTCCGTATCCTGCGAAATAAGTGCACAGCTCTCATTAAGAAATTAAAAGCAGAATATTACTTATCCCTCACTTCTGATGTGTCCGGAAATCATTCATCTTTTTGGAAAGTAGTTAAATCTCTCCAGCAGAGGGGAGCAGCTGGCCCCCCACCAAAGCTGCGGGTTGGGGAATCCATTACAAGTGACAAAAAGTTAATGTCAAATGCTTTTAATGATCATTTCAAAAGAGCTGGGCACATATTTGATACACAAAATGCCCCCTCCTCTCACCAAGGTGCACAGGAGACGGCATCAGTGGCTCTTGATGTATATTTTGATTTTTCCCCTATAGTGGTTTCGGATGTTTTCCGTGCCTTATCATCATTGGACCCCAAAAAGTCCCCAGGTCCGGATGGCCTTGACCCTTATGTTCTGAGATTAGCCGCAGCAGTTATTGCTAAACCCATAACTGATATTTTCAATCTTTCACTAATTTCTCAAAACTTACCTGTGGAGTGGAAACAAGCTTATGTTTCTCCTCTCCTAAAGGCGGGTGACCCTCTTGATGTAAACAACTATAGGCCAATTTCAAATCTCTCTGCCTTAGCAAAAATTCTTGAAGCCCAAGTATCATCACAGGTAAATCATTTTCTTGATTTGCATATGATCTTAAATCCCATGCAGTCAGGCTTCAGATCCAAGCATAGCACGGTCACAGCAGGCCTTGTTGTATTAGACGACATCAAGGCTGCCTGGGACAAGTCCTATGTATGTGCTGCCCTGTTTATTGACTTATGCAAGGCTTTTGACACCGTGGACCACCCTATTTTGCTTGATACTCTGTCTAATTTAGGCATGGGTCAAAATGCGTTAGGCTGGTTTAAATGTTATTTGCTGGGTAGGACACAGTGTGTCAAAATAGGCGACATTCTGTCTGATCCTGCAACTTTGGAAAAAGGTGTCCCACAGGGTTCGATATTAGGTCCCCTACTCTTTCTTTTGTATGTGAATAACATCTGTAGTAAATCAAAGCACTCTAGGTACCACATGTATGCAGACGATACGGTTCTGTACACCTGTGCGCCGACTCTGGAGGTGGCTGTTGCCAATCTGTCCATTGATTTCGTCTCCCTGCAGCACGAATTAATAAAGAGCAAACTATTGCTAAATGGCACCAAAACTAAAGCTATGTTGTTCACTCCACGAGCTATTTCAGCTCAAATGAGTATCTCCACTCTCGATGGAACTTCCATTGAATGGGTGGAACGATACAAATACCTTGGCTTCTGGTTGGATAAACACCTTAATTTCAAATTTCATATTGATTCTTTGTGCAAAAAGCTTAAATTCACTTTGGGTTTCTTCTATAGATTGAAGGCTTGTTTTTCTTGTTCAGCTCGTAAAAAACTTGTCATTGGTCTCTTTCTGTCCCAATTGGATTACGGTGATACCATGTATAGGTTTGCCTGCTCCTCATCCTTGACCAAATTGGATCCCTTGTATCATGCGGCACTAAGATTCATAACAAATGCACCTTTCAGAACGCATCACTGCACGCTGTATGCTGCAGTCGGTTGGTTTTCATTGGCAGCTCGCAGGCTTCAACATTGGCACATTTTTATTTATAAAGCCATTCTGGGTGACTTGCCGTCTTATATTATATCTAAATTCGACCTGGTCCAAAACGGCCTAAACCTCAGGTCAAATGCTTGGCTGTGCCAGCATTTAAATCTGAGGGGGGCAAAAAATGTCTGGCCTTCTTTGGCCCTTGGTCATGGAATGACCTACAGTCCAGAATAAAACTGGCTTTGAAAGTTCCTTTGAGAACTTTCAAGAGGATCATCTTTGATGTACAATCCAACACTTGCACATGTCGGGATATGTTCTAGCTTATTTTCATGCCTATATATCTATTATATCGGCTAATTTCGTGGAGTTTGTGTATAGTTGTGTATACTGTATTGTGTATTTTGCCCTGCTACTAAAAATAAAAAAGTAGGTCAGGTGACTTGTTGTATTTATGTATAGGTATTTTAAGGTGTATTACGGATGTTGTATTTGCTGGTTCAAAATGTAACTTTGATGATGTTGTATTGTAGTGTAATTTTTATTTCTGCCTCTTGGCCAGTTCCCACTTGTAAAAGAGACGCAGTCTCAATGTGATTTTACTGGTTAAATAAAGGTTAAATAAAAATGACGTACATAACATTTAGAATTTACCAGGATATCTGAAAACAGAGATTGCACACAGAAAAACCCAGGAAAAGTGTTTCTAGTGCCCTAAACATCATTAAAATAAGATCAGGTTGTGTCAGGGGTGAAGTGGCCCTTTAATGGAAGTGATATGTCTTTGTAGGCCATGAGCCAAAATCCCCAAATTGCACGTTATGCATCCAAAGGGTGGGCAATTTTATTTTCGATTTTCTGACTAGCTGTACATCTCTACTTTATAGTTTGGCATGATAACCATTGCAAACAAAAGTGGTGGTTATCATGCGTTGAATATGTGGACCCCTATATTGTCACCATCAAAATGTCCTAACAAATATATGGATAACTTTTGAACCTTAACTTGTGTCAAGACTAATGAAACCACTTTTCTGCATAATTAAAACATGGGAAATTGTTTGGAATGGTTATTGTACTTGTTCAAAACTTCTATATATGCTTAAATGGCATTTTAATGCAATATTTCCATCCCAAATATGATGATTTTGAAAAAAGCTAGTAAATATACCCATTTTAAAAGTGTATGCTGAGACCCAACATGTTTCTAATGGCAATAGAAAGCTGCCCATCGTTCTAAGCTTCGATTTGAGTGGTAACATGTGGTTGTACCTCCTGACATACTGTCAGAAATGTGATAAGTGATGACATGAGCCAGCGTCCCAAAATTGAGCTATGGTATCAAATGGGCGGGCTTGCTTGCCGAAGAACAAGTTTGTTAACGAAAAGGTGGACGGCCGGTACCTATATTAAATTGTTTATAGGATCGATATACGCAAATGAATATTACGAATTGCGCGTATTATTATTACACTAATTATTACGAACAGCGAGCAATCTAGCAATCTAACAAGTAAGTACCAGATAAATCCAAACAACAGTTTGTGATTATTATTATTATTATTATACATTTATTTATTTGTGTGTGTGTGTTAAAGTAGTAGTATCCATGTTTCAGTTATGGGTCACCTTTTGCTGACCAGTGCACACTGTGTCATGTAGCCTACAACAGCAGCTACGCTCAAATTGTCACCTTCTGAGTTGTGGCCACCAGCAATCTAACAAGTAAGTACCTGATACATCTATACAACAGTTTGTGATTAATATTATTATTATACATTTATTTATTTGTGTGTGTGTGTTAAAGTAGTAGTATCCATGTTTCAGTTGTGGGTCACCTGCTGCTGACCAGTGCACACTGTGTCATGTACAACAGCAGCTACGCTCAAATTGTCACCTTCTGAGTTGTGGCCACCAGCAATCTAACAAGTAAGTACCTGATACATCTATACAACAGTTTGTGATTAATATTATTATTATACATTTATTTATTTGTGTGTGTGTGTGTGTGTGTGTGTGTGTGTGTGTGTTAAAGTAGTAGTATCCATGTTTCAGTTGTGGGTCACCTGCTGCTGACCAGTGCACACTGTGACATGTACAACAGCAGCTACGCTCAAGCTGTCACCTTCTGAGTTGTGGCCACCAGAAATCTAACAAGTAAGTACCAAATAAATCTATTCATCAGTTTGTGATTATTATTATCATTGTTCATTGTTTTTTTTTTACTTTGTGTTTTAAAGTAATGGTACCCATGTTTCAGAAACAACCTGGATTAGAGGAGATGGCAGATGAAAAGAATCCTGCCAAAAGGCAACGCATTGAAGAGAAAGAATGTGCCATCCATTGCACTAATGACACCTCTGAGCTGGTGTCACCCAGAGAACTGGACTCCTGGAAGGTATTGGTCAGGGCAGCAGAGGTTAGGAACCATGTCCGCATCATGGCCCTTGCAAGAGAAACACCTGAAGGGGAAATGCCTCAGGTATGGTACCACAGGAAGTGCAGAAGCATCTTCACCATGAAGAAACTTCTAGATGCACAGGTTCTGAAAAATAAATCAGCCGGACAACCAGAATATAATAAAAACAGTTCTGTCAGAGAAGCCCGTGCCATTCCGAGCACATCAGGGGTGCTTGAGGAGAAATGTATCTTCTGTGGCAAAAACAGCAAGTACATAAAAGGTCAACAAACCCGAGAGACCCTGATCAGGTGCAGTGACCTGAGGGCAGACAGCAGGATAAGGGAGGCAGCAGTCAAGAAACTAGATGGCAGAATGTTGGTAATCACTAGCATGGAGCTGGTAGCAGCAGCAGAGCACTACCACAGAACGTGTTATCGCTCATACACCCGTAGGGAGCCAGCTACAAACAGTGAAACTACTGATGATACTGAGGAAATCGATGATTTGAGATGCAATATGCATGATGATCATGACAATATTTACGAAATTGCAGAAACACAGGCTTATGCAGAACTCTTCTCGTATATCAGGGGCCACCTTCTCCCTAGCCAAAACATAGTGCCCTTGGAAACTCTCCGGAAGAAATTTGAAGAATCAATGTCATACCAAGGTGTCACCCAACTAAAGTCTTCAACAATCAGAAAATTCGATTCACACATTGAAAATGAGCTGGCAGAATCTATCCAAATCTCCTGTGATGATAATGGGAAGGCTCTAGTGTATGCTAACATCTCCCTGGCTGAGCTTGTGAAGAGAACATATGCTCTCCAGGTTAAATTGGATGATGAGAGCCAATTTGTCAGAACAGATAAATTGGCAGACAAAGCTGCTTTACTCCTTAGGGATGACATAAAAAAGAATGGTACCAAACAAACATGGCTGCCTGATATGGAGCAGGATAAAGACATAATCCCACAATCTGTCTGCGGGTTTCTGCAAGCCCTACTGACAGGGGACACTGACCATGCTATACCATCTCAAAGAGTTGAACGACTCACCAACTCCCTGGGCAGTGATCTTGTGTATGCCGTCACTGGTGGCAAGACCAAACCACCAAAGCACATCATGCTGCCCTTTGCGGTCAAGTCTCTCACAGGGAATACAGAACTGATTCGTGTGCTGAATCGACTGGGCCACGGTGTTTCATACACACAAGTTGAGCAGATAGACACGGCACTGTGTCTTCAAAAGCTGGAGCAATCCCAGATGAGTGTCGCATTGCCAAGCAACCTCTGCAAAGGAGTCTTCACCACCCTGGCCTGGGATAATATAGACCGCTTGGAGGAGACAACCAGTGGAGGGGGCACTTCACATAGAGTAAATGGCATTGCCGTACAGCCCAGAATGATTGGACCAATGCCACGAGATAAAATGAATACAATTGGAAAGTCTAGGAAGCGGAGCATCTCTCCAACATCATCATTCCCCATTTACAACTCTGGTCATAGAGTGGGTCCTCCAGCCATAGTCAGCCTAGATGCGGACGCAGGGAAACAAATCCAGGATGCCAGGGTGAAAAACTTGATCTGGCTGCTCACCAGGATGTCAAACCCAGATGACCAAACTATCAGCAGTTGGACTGGATTTAACATCCTCATCCGCACTGACATACAAGTCGTCCAGGACACTGTGGGCTACCTACCAACAATCAATGCCCCAGCTACTGATATGTCGACTGTCAATGAAATCCTCACCCAAACTCTGAACATCATGGAGACCTTGGAACTGAACGAGATTGTCTGTGTCTTTGACCAAGCTCTCTACGCCAAGGCCACAGAAATCACTTGGAAACATGAGAAGTTCAGTAACATCATATTGAGGATGGGAGCGTTCCATACCATCTGCAACTTCCTATCGACCATTGGGAAGAGGTTTCAGGATGCTGGCCTCCGTGACCTGTGTGTGGAGTCTGGTGTCATCGCAGAAGGCTCCATCACAGCTGTGATGGAATGGCGCAGGTACAACCGTGCTGTCAGGCTTCACAAAATTGTCTATGAGGCCATGATGAGGCTAGCATGGAAGGGGTTTCTGTCATGGATCCAGGTCAACCACAGAGCAGAGGTTCACCATCTGGAAGAAACCCTGAAGATCATATCAGGTTTCCATGATCTGGTGTCACAGACAACCTTCACAGCGCTCATAGATGACACATCTTGTGCTCACATCCAACAGCTGTTTCAAGAGTATCTTGATTCCCTCAGAAACGGCAACCCTCTGGCAGCTTTCTGGATGTCATACCTTGACATGGTAGAGATCATGCTGGATTTGATTCGCGCATCAAGAGAGGGGGATTGGCTGCTTCACCTCAAATCAATACATGACATGATTCCATGGTGCTTTGCCTACGATAAGGTAAATTATGCACGCTTCCTGCCATACTACTATGCCACAATGTCCCGTCTGCCCATTGATCATCCAGAAGTCTACCAGAATTTCATTCAGGGTGGATTCAGTGTTCAGATTGGTAGCCAGAATCCCTTTGGACGGATCCCTGTGGATCAAACCATTGAGGAAACAGTGAATCGGGACACCCAGACAGCAGGAGGCACAAAGGGGTTCAGTCTGAATCGGGCTGCTGTGGAGAGTTACTACCTGACATCCGAGTACCGCAGCACATTCCTCAAGCAGCTCAGAATAATGGTGGATTGCGGAGTGTCTCACCTCAACCACCCAGACCTGCAGATGCCAAGGATTACAAAGGATGAAGCTGATGTACAATCCATTGTGAAGCTCCTTGATGATGACTGGATAAACCCTTTTGACTCTAATGAAACTGAGTTTGTCAGCATTTCAACAGGCACCTTGTCCCCCATAGAAATAACAAGGGATCTTCTGGATGCCTACAAAATTGGCATGGAAGCATATGAGACATTCAAGCGGGACCGACTTGAGGACAAAACACCAAAGACCCAGTTCCATGACAAGCTGACGAAGAAAAAGCTGAAAACCTTTTCAGACATTCGAAGGAAGCCATCTGCAAGTAACCCAAAAAGGGCTATTCTACAGGCAGACAGAAAGCTCTTTGCTCACATGGTTCTCGTGGCACAGAGCCGCCATCTACAGATGAGAGAGGTTCTTTCTCACCCACTTGGGCCACTAACATGGGCTCTTGCTAATGGAGACGGGACACTGAGAAAAACAAGCAAAGCTGTACTAGCTAGGGAGCTGGAGAAGCTGGTCTTGCCAGCAGAGACCATACCCCTGCCATCTGCCACCATCATTGATGGGATGAGCCTGGTTCAGAAGATGAAGGGCAATGACCAGACTTTCTCTCAACTTGCAAAATCAGTACTGACTCGAATACTGCACGAAGGATCCAGGAGCAGGAGAATTGATGTGGTCTTTGATGTGTATAGGGAGGACTCGATCAAGAATGCAGAGAGAGAAAACAGGGGCTCTACCAGTGCTGTACAGTTCAGGAACATCGCACCTGGTCACCGGATTCAGCAATGGAAGAAATTTCTCAGCGGCTCTGACAACAAGACCAACCTCATACGGTTCCTGGTGGCAGAGTGGAGGACACCGGAGCAGAGGGACAAGCTTACAGACAAACAGCTCTATGTCACCTGTGAGGAAACCTGCTTGTGCATCACCAAGAATCAGTGGTCAGAGGTGGCAGTCCTGCAGTCTAACCAAGAAGAGGCTGACACAAGAATATTCTTGCATGCAGCTCATGCTGCAGCTGAAGGCTACAGTGCTGTTGTCATAACAGCTGATGACACAGATGTGTTAGTGCTCAGCTTGGCATCCTCCGCTAAGATCTCCTGCCCCTTGTTCCAGAAATGTGGACTGAAGAACCGGGTTAGGTACATTGACATCACCAGGCTACACCAGGCCCTAGGAGATGGCACCTGTAATGCCCTGATTGGCATGCATGCATACACTGGATGTGATTCAGTGAGTGCCTTTGCAGGTCGTGGAAAGCTCAGAGCCTTGAAGCTCTTAAAAGATGTGCATTTCCAGGAGATGTTTTGTGAGCTAGGACAGTCCTGGGAACTCTCCACAGACGTGTTCAAAAAGCTGCAAGTCTTCACATGCAAATTGTACTCGGCATCCACAACGACAGAAGACATAAACATACGCCACCAGCTTTTCTGTGCTCAACGTGGAGCACTTGAGTCAAGCCAGCTGCCACCATGTGAGGACTGTCTTCTCATGCATGCCATGCGTGCCAACTATCAGGCTGGCATTTGGAGAGGGAGCATTCAACAACACCTGCAAGTCCCAAACCCAGTTCATCATGGCTGGGCCAGAGATGATGATGGACGGCTCACAGTCAAATGGATGCAGGGTTCTCCAGCTCCTGATGTAGTGTTGCAGCTGCTGTCCTGCAACTGCAGGCGCAAATGCAAGCTCACAGAATGCCCCTGCTTGACCAATGGCTTGAAATGCACATCAATGTGTAAATTGCAAACATGTGATAATCAAACCCAAGAAGAGGACCCTATTATCACAGAGGCAGACTTGACTGACTCGGAAATGGAGGACTAAATGTGCTTTTCTTTGCCCCTGATGTGTCCCAGTCAGAACACACTTAACTCTCTCCCAACGACACCACCTCTGTTGGCCTTGCCATCTCCTACTTTGTATTCGTTATTTGGAGAAGTAACATTGAAATGTTCATGAAAACAAAAAATGAAATGTTCATGAAAACAAAAAATGAAATGTTTATCAAAACAAAAAATGAAATGTTCATGAAAACTAAAAATGAAATGTTTATCAAAACTAAAAATGAAATGTTCTTGGTCTTTCAAACTTCTAATCCGAAAGAAGGTCAAACAACAAACAAAATAATTACAATAAAATAGAATGTGGCTACAAAAATGTGTCTTTTGTCTACTCCCGGCATTCTTATTTATTCAGTGATATTGAATATTATCTTGTTTAAAACCTTTGACTTCAACATGTAAACAAAATGGAATAAGAGTGTTGACTCTGGCTTTATCCAGTTTGCTGCTTTTGAGTCTGGAGAGTTAAGCAAATTCGGGTATATATTTCTATATAATGCCCAATTTGCATATTTAAATGTACAATTTCATAAAGCTTGTAATACATAATATCATTGTCTTTGTGTAAATAGTCTAGCCGGGAAAGTTTCATGGTGATAACTATTACTTTATCATTTTCATTTTATTCACCAATTCATTTATATAGGGGGAAATGACAAAATGTGTGATAAATATGGAAAAGCTACTCCTATGGATGAGTTATCATAATATTCATTTGCGTATATTCCTATAAACAATTTAATATAGGTACCGGCCGTCCACCTTTTCGTTAACAAACTTGTTCTTCGGCAAGCAAGCCCGCCCATTTGATACCATAGCTCAATTTTGGGACGCTGGCTCATGTCATCACTTATCACATTTCTGACAGTATGTCAGGAGGTACAACCACATGTTACCACTCAAATCGAAGCTTAGAACGATGGGCAGCTTTCTATTGCCATTAGAAACATGTTGGGTCTCAGCATACACTTTTAAAATGGGTATATTTACTAGCTTTTTTCAAAATCATCATATTTGGGATGGAAATATTGCATTAAAATGCCATTTAAGCATATATAGAAGTTTTGAACAAGTACAATAACCATTCCAAACAATTTCCCATGTTTTAATTATGCAGAAAAGTGGTTTCATTAGTCTTGACACAAGTTAAGGTTCAAAAGTTATCCATATATTTGTTAGGACATTTTGATGGTGACAATATAGGGGTCCACATATTCAACGCATGATAACCACCACTTTTGTTTGCAATGGTTATCATGCCAAACTATAAAGTAGAGATGTACAGCTAGTCAGAAAATCGAAAATAAAATTGCCCACCCTTTGGATGCATAACGTGCAAATTTGGGGATTTTGGCTCATAGCCTATTGGATGTGTTGGGTGATACGTTGTTGGGTCTGCACCCAATTTCCCCAACCAGGGGGTGCTGTTTTTCCACCCTGTTTCACCCCAATCCAGTAGCGGGCGCTATAATTCACCCAATATCCACCCAATATACCAATATACTATCAATAACAGTCAACTTTTCCCTAACCCTATGACCCCACCCCAAAAACCATAAAGAGCCTAACCAATGATATATACATTCCACATCAATTGTCCCTAACTATTCCTAACCCCCTAACCTATGACCCCCACCCCAAAACCCATCAAGAGCCTAACCAATTACATATTGATTCCACATCAATTATCCCTAACCCCCTAACCTATGACCCCCACCCCAGGTGGTGTCTGGTTGCTAGGGGGTGGGGTCTGGTTGCTGAGGGTGGTCTGGTTGCTAGGGGGTTGTCTGGTTGCAGGGCGTGGTGTCTGGTTGCTAGGGGGTGGTGTCTGGTTGCTAGGGTGGTGTCTGGTTGCTAGGGGGTGGTGTCTGGTTGATAGGGGGTGGTGTCTGGTTGCTAGAACTGGTGGTGTCTGGTTGCTAGGGGGTTGTATCTGGGGGTGGTGTCTGGTTACTAGGGGGTGGTTTCTAGGGGGTGGTGTCTGGTTGCTAGGGGGTGGTGTCTGGTTGCTAGGGGGTGGTGTCTGTTGTGGTGTCTGGGAGTGGTGTCTGGTTGCTAGGGGGTGGCGCAACCAGACACCACCCCCTAGCAACCAGACACAACCCCCTAGAAACCAGACAACACCCCCTAGCAAAATACGTATGACCCCCAAACTTTAGTAAGGCTTCATTCGAGGCCTCTGCCCAGCTAACTATCAACCTCCCTTTACTTTTCGCCCAATTTCTAGTTACCACCCTAACCTTTTTATGATCCTAACCAAAAAGGTTCAAGACCATAACCCTGCCCCCCAGACACGTCTCGGCAAAACCAAGAACATTTTCAGACTCAGTGCGAAGAGCCGAACCCATGTGTGTTGCTGCGCACACAGATGTCAGGAAGTGGGTGTAAACGCCTACTTCCTGTCCCCAGCCCCCAGAAATCTTCTGGAGCCCAATCCGTCGGTACCGGCCTCGAGCCGGTGCTGTGCACGGCTGTCGCGTGGTTTCGAAAGAGCAAGCCCCTCTCCTAACCAAGGCTTCGATTACGGCCTTCTGCTGTCTAAGAGCTCAGAACTCAGGGGGCGAGGGTCCAAGGGGCCCGTCCTTCGAAGGGCACGTCCCCTGGGGTTCAGCAAACAAGTGTATAAAGGTTGTTGAGCAGAGATTGATTCTATCTCCAATGGTTATAAAAAAGGGATTGACACATTAACATATAACGCTTACCAAGCTCCTATGTTTTGAGGGCTCAGGCCGGTTGTGCAGGGCTCCGGGCCTAGTGCTCAGAATATAGCAGAGATCACAGCCCTGGGTACGATTGATCCGAAAAACAGACCATAGACGCCATCCAGGTGGTATTCAGAGGCCCACAAGTATCACAAAGATGCCACCCATTTTAGTTTTGAAACCCTAACCCTGACCTTGGCCTGCCAGGTCATGGGGTCCCGCAGGTGTTCAATCACCATCCATTCTTTGCAGAATTCTCTGCTGAACGCGTAGACATCTGCATTATGATCCTAGAATGTACGGTTCACGAGAGGTCAATCAAAGTACGTATGACCCCCAAAGGTGGAGGAGGATGAGGGAGCGATGCACTGGGGGAGGGGCACTTGGGGGGGAAATGTCTGGGAGGGCACTTGGTGGGGCAATGTATTGGGAGGCACTTGGGGGGCACTGTCTGGGTAGTCACTAGGGAGACACAGGGGGGCACTGTCTGGGGAGGCACTGGGGGCCAGTGGGGGACACTGGGGGGGCACTGGGGGGGCACTTGGTGGGTCAATGTCTGGGGAGGCACTGGGGGGACACTGGAGGGGCACTTGGGGGGTCAATGTCTGGGGAGGCACTGGGGGGACTGGGCTTATTCTGCTTATTGGGCCTTTTATTCATTATGTTTGATAGTTTATTGTTTGCATTGACATGCATATAATTCCATATCAAATCCATTAATTTTATCCTAACCCGATCAACCTATCAAAACCAAGACATTCCCCTTACTCATCATGACTGATTGGGTACACCTGTGGTTAGGGTATTTAAGGAAAGCAAGGAGCACATGGTGTTCTTTTCGATCATCTTGAGAGGAGAGAGCTACCAATCGAGAGGTTAGTTTTTGGTAAAATGATGTTGTTGTTTTACAACAAATAGATTTTCTCGAATGCACTATAAAAAGTGTCTTATTTGCAATCTGAAATCTGTATCTTTATAATAACCTTACAAAATGGAACCTACACCACCACCACCCCCACCACCACGCCGCCCTCGAACCCACTCCAACCCCCCTCCTGAGCAGTTGGCTCCCCCCGCCACGCGCCCAGATCCCCCGGAGCACGAGGAGGAAGCGGGCGAGTCTCTCCCAGTCCCCATACCCGACCCTCTCCCAGCCCCCATACCTAACCCTGACGATGAGGAGGACAATGAGGAGGACGACAATGAGGAATTTGAACTCCAGGTCAGAGGCAGGAGGAGGTATGAGGTACTCCTCATATACCTCCGATTTCTGGAGGCCAGACAGCGAGCCCTGAGGAGACGCCGTCAACGTGCTGCCTCCGGAGGATCTGGAGCAGCCTAAAAAAATATGAAATGTCTGTTTTCTTTCTTTTTTTTTATTTTTTATTTTGCTTTTGTTAAATAAATGTTCCTTTTACACCTAAATCTGAGTCGTCCATTTAGGATTAGTCTGTTTTTTCCTCTCCAAAGAAATGGTAATATCATGTAGTGATATCATGGATTAGGGTTAGGGTTAGGATTTGATAGGATCATGGGTACTAGGCGTGTGCATCTCTCCTTTACAAGACGATTCGATACGTATCGATATGCATGGGCTACGATGCGATTCAGAGACGATACATTTATACACAGAACGATTCGAATTCGATTCGATTCAGTGGAATTCGATGCGATTTCGATTTTGTGGAATTTGAGGCGATTCGATGCGATTCGATACGATACGGTGCGATCTGACACATTTAACCTTTTTTAGATTTTTAATTTGAAGCTAGATCTATAAAGAATAGGGTTGGGACTTAAAAAAAACATCTAATTAATTGGAGGATTTGTGATTAATTAATCTCAATTAATCACATTTTAATCGCATATCAATAGGCCTATTTGACCTGATCAGTGAGCTTTTTTTTTCAAATGGATTTGGATACGAGTGAATCAATGAATGAATAGGCAATTAAAAAAGTAGTAATAATAATAGTGATAATATTATTATTTATATAATGCTTCTCTGAGTACTTTGACGCTTTTCAAGGGGAACATTAGAAAACTAATAAAAACAACTTTATAAGAGAAAAACTAAGACTATGGAATAAAATAAATGAAAGTGGAATGAGATAGCTGGGGAAAGACATTCTGGGTTTGAATTTATAGGTGGTGGCATATCTCTGAGCTTTGGGAAGTGCATTGTTTTGACAGGTCTGCCTGTTGTGGACAGTGAAACCAGACGCAACGATACAGTCATACTGTCGATGCAAACAGACGTGTACAGTAGCTGCTCGGCCTGCTCCAAATGATATTCCCATTCGTCTTTGTGTCTGCCCGTGTAAACGCAGCATCGAGTGTGAGGGTTAGGGAACGAATGGACCATAGAGTTATTAAGGAGGACTCCTTCTAACGATATGGACCAGAGTTAAACTAATGTTAGCTCCCATGCTAACTAGTTGCTGCCCTCGTCAGAAACAACACGACCATCCAGATCGGGTGGAAGCTATTGATATCACGTTGCTTATGCCCGTGGATGGGAAATGAAATGTAAAAGGCTATAGAAGCGTGGATGAAAGGCAAAGCACAGATGTGCAATAATGCTGTGTCGTGACTCGTATCTGCGTGTGTATTCCGTCTGACAACGAGTGGTTTATGCTGCTATAGTGCTCGTCTGTTGTTGCTGGCTGCTGATGCATATAGAGCGTCATCATAAGCATGCGCCCGTCCTGCGCTGGAAGTAGCAGATCTACAAGCTATCTACCCGTCGCAATGCACGGCGCTTTGGGCTTGTACATCTGTGTTTTTCCCGCAGTTAGTTGAATTATATCGATTCGCAGCTTTAGGATCGAACCAACGTCCGATGCAGACGCTATTTTGACCGATCCAGACACACGTGCATCGATGTAGTCGCATCGTTAATGTTAAAATCGATTATCGATTCATATCGATATTTTTTGACACCACTAATGGGTACCCAATTCCATATCAAATCCATGCATTCTTCCACGTCGACCACACCAATCCAAACACTTGCCTTCGCCCAACATCCTATCAATTCCCTTTTTAATATAGCCCAATTACTGACACCAACCCTAACCATATTATAAACAATTAAACCTAATTTGTTTCACCTGCTGGAAGAGTATATAAGGGGGGGAAGTGCCATGTGCTTCATTCATTGTCTGCACTGAGAGAGAGAGACAGAGCTGCAAGTGAGAGCTAGATACATACAAACTCAACGTACAAACAATTGAATCAACTGCATCAACTCATCGACATGCCTGTGAGTTAATATTCTATATTTTTGGGGCCATGGTTAGGTTTTTGCTTAGCAACTTCTTGGTTTCTTGGATGGTGCTGTATTTACAAGTAGAACTGATTTTCAGTTTCAACATGTGTGTACATTTTGGGGAGCAGATAATAATTCTATTATAAATGGTTTTAAAAGGGGATGGATTTCTGGAAGAAGAATTCAACAATGGAAAACCTTTCAATTAACTGTACTAATCCCAATTTTTTACTTTTGTTTTAGGCTTCCGTGGATAAAGTCGCATGTCCAATATGTGAGAAGGTGGTGTTTCTCACCTCTCACCTCAAAAAAGGACACAAAATTGTCAATACTGAGGAGAGGCTTCTCCTTCAAGACTACGCATATGGAAGGTAAAGTTGACTCCTGCAGTGTTATTGTTTAATGAGAAAATTAATATTGTGTAATGGTGTAATACGCTTTCTACACTGGTTTTGCTTACCTTGTATACATTTATATTGCAACTGTAGAGTCCATTACAAGGACTACACCACATGCCCATTATGTGATAAGAAGAAGGTCAGCAGGATTGACAAGCACCTGGCCGATGTACACCAGTTAGAAGTAAGTTAATTATGTGTGCTTGCCACTTAAACCTTACCATTGGTTTTGCGAAGAAAGCTGAAAAAAGTCTGCTATGTTATGGTTAGGGTACATTGCACTGTTATTGGGCCAATTTTAACCTGTTGCTTTTCAACACGACAGCAGCCAAGCGCAGCCTGACCATGTCCAAACTGAGTGACCTACGGGCCACTGGTGTGGACATGGTCAGTCGGATAGACATATTTGAAGGAGGTAGGTCCAATTACCGTTCCAATTGTAAGTATACTTGTGTTGTTTAAGGTCAACTACATTAATAATGCTTTTTTTAACAGCTGCAGCTCAGCTACAGGCCCAGCACCGAGGCCCAGCACCCAGCGCCCAGGCCCCTCCTGATCACCAGGCCAACCCCACCCACCTGAGTAAGAACGATCACATTTCCAAATGTAAGAATACTTGTGTTGTTTAAGAGCAACTACATTAATAATGTTTGTTTCAACAGCCACACCTGATGAGGTGGATGAGGTGGATATGCTGGATGAGGTGTGCAGGTCCCTTGACGTGCTTGGGCCTGTATCCGACTCTAGTGAGCGTAAGTGCAATTACTGATCCAATTGTGAGAATATACAATTGTGTTTTGTGTCCTTACATCTAGATTCACAATGTTTGTTTCAACAGCTCCAGGTGTCGACATCGACATGGCACCTGTCACCTGTAGGATGACACCTCTGAATGCGTCAACATCAGGCGTCAAATGTGAGGGCAATAATTGATCCAAATTGTAAGGTTAATTGTGTTTGACAGCAAGGATATCCATATTAATGATGTTTGTTTCAACAGGTCTGCCTACCGACCCCCCTGCAGGTCTAAAAGGTGAGAAAAAATACTCTTCAAGTTAGGGTCTTTTGCATTTATGGGGTCATTTAACATAGGGATTGATATGAAGTTGTGCCTGACAAAATCAATATTGAATAATAAGGATGTTTGACAGCTAAGATATCTATCTATATTAATTATGTTTCTTCAAACTCAACCCCAGTCTGCTCGCAGTCGGCCTGCGTAGAAATGCGGGCGGAGTTTCAGCGGCTTTTGGGGGAGAACGTGGAGATGAGGAGGAGGTTAGATGAGGTCCACCTCACCCCGGTCAAGGGGCTGGCCGGCAGAAAGGCCACAGAGAAGAATAAGAACATACAGGGGGAGGGCCTCTCTTGTAAGTATCCTTTTCATTTTTACATTTTTTTAACTGGAATTTGTTAGTAACTTTCACGATTTACGACATCTTGACGTGTGTCCTTTTGATATGGAAAAAAAATAATCCTGTATTCACTCACAAATGTGTTTCTGTCAACAGCCGCCATCATTGAGGATTGGGTGGAACACCTCATCTCATTGAGACAGGATGACCCGAAACACCGGGACAACCAGCAGCAGAGAGGCAGGCGTGCAGCGAAGGTGTGCAACAGCCTGGGCTGTCTGGGGAAAGGCCACCTCCGCTCCCTCCTTGATCTGGACAAGATCAGAAAGTAGGTAGAGTCCACAGAGTTTCCACCAAAGACTAACTCCTTAGTTTTTAACTCATATATTGTCTTTTCACAGCTTCTTTAGAACAATGTCTAAATCGGCCAAACCTGGCACGTTAAAGACGTATGTTCTCGATTTTGGGGGCTTCCTCAAACACATCAAAGGTGTCCCAGCGTTCAGGAAACAGTCCGGACTGTCCCAAGTCGAGCTGGACAGCATCGAGTATAGCTTGTCGGGCATGACGGAGAGCCTAACAGCTCCGATGATTGCCAACAAATATGCGGTCCTCGTGAAGAAATCGAGTGAGTGTATTTACAGACCGTAAAGTCATAGAGAATACTGTGTCTTGGACAAACCAAAAAACTATGAAACACAATGCCACAGCACACAGTAAGACCTTTATCTTAAACTAATTGTATGCATTTCTATACAGACGAGGAACTCGATATCAACTCGGAGCTGCGGTTCCTGAAGATCGCCAAGGACAAGCTGCCGGTGCTGCTCGGTAAGTAAACTTGTAAAGAAATATGCCTTTGAAGAAAGAAATAATGATACTTACCAGTGGACCTGCAACAAAAGGAATATTCAACACAAGTTGATATGTGTACCGCTTGTTAAACAAATGCCAAGTTTAAACTCTATTTTCTTTTTAGAACAACTCCAGGCCTGTTTCCGGTTAAACACGGTGAAGGAGATACATGGGCTCCTGGCCGGATACCTTGCCATCACACACGGCCATCGGGCCGGTGTGTTCAAGAACATGCGGGTGTCCGAGGTCCATGGAGCAAAAGCATGCAAGGGCGGATCTGTGATCTATGTGAGTCAAGACTTCTAACGATTCCATTATCAATGTGTATTTTTGTGTTACCATTTGGTAGAATTATTGGGGTCCCTGTTCCACATTTCATTAAACTAAAGAGGTTTCTGTGACCAGGGTTAGTATGGCGACACTTTTTTGGGTGGAGAACTTAATTGATTTGATAAGAAATGGTTTTTTATCAAGCCTAACATCAAACAATGATATCCACCTGTGGTAGGTTAAAGATCACAAGTCGTGCAGCAGCCACGGCCCTGCCCCCCTGGCATTGAAGACGGAGGAGCTGCAGTGGCCAATTGACCTTTCAAGTGTCACAAAGGGACAGGGCATCAGCTCAGACCTTGCCTTTTGCACCGGCGGGGAGAAGGCCTTGAGAAACCTTGGCAAAAGGGTTGAGAGGGTGTGGGTAGGACTTGACCTTGAAGGGAAGCCTAACTTCAACCTCATAAGGTCGTCAGCATCCAGCAAGGTAAATCTTTCAGACCAAGCACGTTTAACAGACAACTCATAAAGTTAAGTAGTATTATTTAGATCCTTTCCCTTCCATTCACAGTCACGGAAGACCCTGGATGTGACCAGCCGGGCAAAGGTCAGCGCAGCCATGAAGCACTCCGAGGAGACAGCCAGCAAGTACTATGTGAGCATCCCAGATGAGGAGGAGGTTATGGCTGCCCGGGTCCTCCTGATGGAGGGGTATAAAAAGTGTTTTGAAAGAAAGGAAAAAGAAGGAACGGGAGGAGGAAGACGAGGACGAAGAGGAGGAAAAAGACACTAGCAATAGTGACTGTAGTGTCCATTTGGATGATCGCTCCGGTGAGTGCCAATGCTGTACACGTACAGTATGCAAGATTCTCATGAACCAAGATATTCAGCAATTCCGTTGACCAGTTAAAGACAACACACTATCAGACTATTTATGTTTTGTTTGATGTGATTACAGAGTCCTCAACTTTGTCTGAGGAGGAACAGGAGGTGGAGGAACAGGAGGTGGAACAGTTGTCTACTAGGACGGTGAAAGGGCGAAAGCGGCAACACTCTCCCTCCTCCCCTGTAACCGTCATAATACCCAAAATTAAATTCACCCCAGAAACCAAAAGGGCCCTCCGAAGGATGCCGCAAGGAAATCTGAATCCCAGAATTCGGCTGTTCAAAGGCTTAGGTCAAAGGCTTAGTGCCTCCACGTCATTTTGTTCTAGACTCACAAGTCTCAGCCTCTTTGTGGGCGTCCTGGGGTGGAGTCCTCTGTGAGGATTGTTTTGGGCGACATTATTGGGCCGGGTGAGGGCATCGGTGCCCTCTGCACTTCTCCCCAAACGGCCACAATCCTCGGCACTGAGGTGCCTTCTCTTGGCCTTTGCTTTAACAGCGAGTTCCATCCTTGCATCTCTGTCTATATTAAACAAAACCTCTAAGTGTGCTGGCTTTGTTGAGTATTACTCTAATTTTGTCATTGACGCATGGCTTGGGTCTGGAGTGGAGCGCTGTGTCAGGTAGTAGATGTGAGTGTGTTCCACCATGTGCAACAAAAGCAAGGAGCAGCGGGGACAGTTGAAATCATCCGTTTCTTCTGGTCACTGAAACACAAGAGCACGGGGCACAGTTCATCCGTTTCACAATGTCCTACTTAATTGATGGGAGTACAGGTCAGTCTACACGTCGGCAACACTACAAATCGGGTACTTACAGACAAGCCCAGGTGTTAACCTGAGCCCTTCTGATTCTGGCATGGTAGTGCTGCGGCCCATCTGCTGCATGCCTTCTATATCTCGCCAGGCCAAGCAGAAATGACGGATATCTGTCGGCCAGTAGGCTGTGTTGTTTGTTACACCGTGTCTCCTAGTAGACGGTGAACCGACGGTCTACAAGAGGGGTCTGTCTGTGTGTCTTGTCTGTCTGTGCGTAGGCGGCTAATCTCGCGAACCACTGGAACGATCAGTGCTATTTCATGCACAATGACAGTAGGCCAAGGAAGTAAATCCCCAAATATTTTTCATATCATTTTTTCACTATGTCAAAAGTACACCGCAAGATGCCAGTGAGGGCAAGTTACATAATTTGACCAGTCATGGTGTAATATTGCACCAGCGGCTGTGACATTTACTGATCTAAAGTACCATTATTGGAGTAAATTTCCTTGCATTGCCACGACCTGTATACATGAATCAGAATGCCAGAAAAGAAGAAATAGAGAGAGCTCATATTAGCGAAGAGTATACAGTAGGTACAGCCTAACTAAGCCTTGAGGATATTTTGCATGTTCATCAGTAAAGTGGCAGGATAGAGATCCTTTAGTACAATGAAAATAATAATGAACTATTTTCTCTCCACAATGGACCAGGATAGGCTCAATAAACTGTCAATACTTAACACTTGCCATGAAGTGTGAACTTGTCTAAACAGATGAACTTTAAATACACAAGGACTTTACATCCAGAAAGATAGGGAAGATGGTTGTACAAGAAGCAAGATGAAACCATAATGGTAAAATATAAATGTATCCTTTAATCAATGCAGTAAGGTTGTCTCCCTGCTACGCTCTGGCTGTCACACCTACTGGACCATGCAATGTTTGGCAGGATTGGCGTGTATCATGTGGGCCGTTATAGGCTGTTTTCCCAGTGAGGGCAAACTACAGAATCTAAACGGTTACTTATACTTCCTTGACATCCTTGTAGCGATCACATCTTCAGGACTTCCCAAGCCTTTCATTTGACTCTTTCAAGTCTGCACTGAAGAGACACAATGTTTATTTTTGTTAATATACAGGTTTTTGAAAGGTACTTTATAAATTAAATATCTAAATATCTAAACTAATAATTTTAGTTATTATTATTATTATTATTATTATCAATATTATTAAACCTGAAATCCAAGGGCCAAAACATTTTTGTCTAGCCCTGCCAAGTAGGGGAGAGCCGCCACGGTTGTAACATGGACGTTATCGCTTGATTGGTCAACGCCACCATGACGCCATCGCGTCAGTATGTGTACAGCAACGTACTCTACGTGCCCAGGAAGTTTGAAAGTGTTTACCTTCATCCTGCGGGGAGCTATTGGCGAAAAACTTACTTTTTTCAAAATGCGTATAATTTTACACCTGGAGTATTTGTGTGCTACCATTTTTTTTCTTTGGTGTTGGTGAATAAAAATCCACATGGATGTCTTCATGCTTATGTTCTTCATTAGTTTGCATCGTGTTTAGACGGAATTCACGTTCATTCTGGTCTGTAAGCAACGGCAAAGAAAACTTCGGAGGGAGGGCCAATTGTAACATTTGTTACAAATGGTCCGCTTCCATTCAATGCCATTATATGTAATATTTACATATTTGACATATTGGCCAATATTATATGTTCTAAAATTGTATTGTATTGTGTAGTGTATTCTAAAATTAGTTTAGGGTTGTATAACATTGTACAACTCAATCAATCAAACGTTTGTTTAATCAATGTATTTCCCCATTGAACTGAAAAAAAAAGCCCAAACTGGTACACCCGATACTATTTAATATTTCCCAATATGTTTGATACATTTTCTTATCACATCCATGGTATGAAAACAATGCTAAGGAGTTGCTTCAATTAAATATAATTGCTTTAAGCTGAAAACGATATGTTTAATGGTGTTTTTTAGCGTTGTTACATTTATACTCCATGCTGTTACAATTAGTCCGACAGGCGCAACAAATGTAACACTGGAACAGCGTCCACTTTCGGTTTAATAACTCCCGACCTGTTTGATCAATTGAAAAATAAAAAGTGGTTTATGGAAGCAGACAAGTGTAGGTCCGTTGCCTGAAAATATTACATATGTAGATAAACGGATCTCCGAGTAAAAAAATGAAACGTGCAAAACCGTGGCGGCTCTCCCCTACTTTAACTATTTTATGTATGGACAGAAGAAACTGCCTGAATGAGTTCGGACATACGTTCTCTCACTGAGTCTCACTGAGTGCTGTTGGTGGCAACATAATGCGCAATGAACTAAGACAAAATACCCCATTGAAAGTCAACGGGGAGACCTGGCTCACATGTAACCAAATGGACCCTTCTGAGAGGCTAAATGTCATCAAATGGTGGTCCCTGGCTCAAATGCTGCACAGACTTGGCGAGCTTCAGGCACCCAGTCAAATTTCTTGAAATTTTGTTTCTAGTTACGTTGGTCTTGATGAATCCATGAAAATGACCCAAAATGTGTGATTTAAGTCTGGTTTTGTTGATTGTTTTGTTTATACCGAGTTGACTTAGCCGGCTTTCATAGAAACAATGTAGTTCTGTTAGTTTGAACATTTGTGTCCCCTCTTCCACATTGCTTTCTAATGGCTATGTATGACAGCACCAATTCAGCACAGACCAATGCTTCAGCACATTTTCAATTGAATCAGTGATTTTCTCAGACCTTTGGACACTCCTGTACTTGTTTTTATATTTAAGAAGACATTCAATATGTTATTATGCTTCCATTGCAATTAGATCCCCGCCCTGAAAGTTTTGCTAACAGATCTGTGTCCTGCATTTTAGTGGCCATGGTTCACAAACTTTCGCCAAACTCCATCTTTTCACAATGACGAAGTTTACCTGTCTTTAGAGAGCAAAACAGGCACTCATCATTTTACATGGATTGCCGCAAGTCTTCAACACATTCTGACGCAGTTTCTCCAATTTTGAGAAAGAAAATTGCAGGTGGCATGACTTTATTTTCTTCAAAAGCTTGAACTGTACCACACAACCTTTGAAATCAACCTTTAAAGGCATCCCATCCAATTCCCCAAATTCTTCAACTAACTTAAGGAAATTGTTGTACACCTCAGTCTGCACTGTTTGTTTTTGCAGAAAATCTGCTGGACACCTCATGTCCCCACTTCCCTCTGAACAAATAACACACACTCTGTAATATCCTGGGACTCTAAATAAGTGTGGTTATTTAAAATAACCACACTTGGAGAGCATTCAAACAGGTCTTTACTTGGTGACTCTCCAAGCAGAACTGAACAGTGTTCAGTGAACACACACAGCACAGAGCACACTCAGAGGCTGCAACAGGCTGCAGGGGATCTTGCTAATCAGCACAGGTGGAAATAATGCTCTCAATCAGTAGCATGCTCTTTCACCCAGAAGACACTCTCACACCAACCCCATGCTTTCTTACCCAATTAAACTGGAACTAAACTGACCCTAAATAAAAGTAAAATCAAATCAAATTAAAATATGTGTCTGATAATTGACAGAAATGAAATGCAATGTATTGTTTTGGAAGCCTTTTAAAAAGGCTGTTTTTGTTAACTAAAGATAGTAGGCTACTGCTGCTCAAGTTAGGTCTTTACTCCAAGTAAAGTGTAATGACAAATGAACAGAAAATGAGAAGCAGAGAAAATCTTAGTATTATTATTATTTTTTCCTTTTCTTTTCTTTTTTGAGAAAATATTTTTAAGAAGACACACCCCCTTCCACTCAGTGTCCTCACCTCACCCAATTGATTTGACTAATTTTGTCATTGCAAGAGCCTATTTATCATAGTTATCCTTTGTGTTTTCTTTCAGAATGGCCTTAATTCCATCATTAAAAACGAACGTTGGTCTTGATGAATCTATGAAAATGACCCAAAATGTGTGATTTAAGTCTGGTTTTGTTCATTGTTTTATTTATACCGAGGTCACTCAGCTGACTTTCATAGAAACAATGTAGTTCTGTTAGTTTGAACTTTTGTGTTCCCTCTTCCAGATTGCTTTCTAATTTCTATGTATGACAGCACCAATTCAGCAAAGACCAATGCTTCAGCACATTGTTCAGTTTCAATTGACTCAGTGGTTTTCTCAGACCTTTAGACACTCCTGTCCTTGTTTTTATATTTAAGAAGACATTCAATATGGTATTTTGCTTCCAGTGCAATTAGACCCCACCCTGCTAACAGATCATCTGTGTCCTGCATTTTAGTGGCCATGGTTGCATGGTAAACTGTCGTCAAACTCCATCTTTTCACAATGACGAAGTTTACCTGTCTTTAGAGAGCAAAACAGGCACTGATCATTTTACATGGATTGCCGCAAGTCAACAGATTGTTTTATATATTTTTTGACGCTGACACAGTTTCTCCAATTTTGAGAAGGAAAATTGCAGGTGGCATGATTTGTGCCATTTGGCTTTATTTTCTTCAAAAGCTTGAACTGTAAGCTTGACAAAGAAGTTACAGCAGGCGCCAAGTACGAGTCGCAACACGGTCACATCGCTGAACACAACTTGAAGTTTAGTTTAACTAAAATTGATTAAGAGAGATGCAAAGATTCCAGAATTGGTGGCGGGCTTTCGGGCGTTACCTGTGTCGTGGGATCGGTTGGAACGACATGATGGACAGGGTTGAGCCACAGCCAAAGGAAATACTGGTGTCAGTCTTTTTTTCACAGCCAAACAATTACAAACCTGGCGAAGAACTAACCGAGCTGGCACATAGGAAGAATGTAATTTGCGTGATGGTGACGCCAAGAACAACTGTTATCGAAGTCTTGGAACAAATCGAAAACAAAAAACCCGTAACAGACGAAAGGGCGCTAAGGGTCCAAAGTTGGCAACTTCTCGGAAAGGTCGGAATTGTCGGCCTGCAATATAGGCTGACATTCAATGGTAAAGTACTGTACGCGGGGAGTGGACTGCCCAAAATGGAGGATAAGGCGTCTCAAAAAACCATTGGAGACTTCGATGATGGTGGTCGCATGGAGCTTGTGCTGCACCTGCACTACGCTGAAAACGAGTAGGACACCCCCCAATTGGAGAAGGACGACACCGAGGGGCCAAATCGTCATATGCAAATACCCGGTGCCGCAATTGAGGACGACAGTGTGGCCACACCTAAAAACGAGCAAGACACCCCCCCGGAACTCAGTCAGTGATGAGTGTAGCAAACGTACCCATATATACCCACTGCATCCTTTTTTGTTGTAATAATAAGTTACGTTCAGTTCAGTTCATGTCGGTTGGCATCGTGTCCTAATGTACTCAATAACTGTTCATGTATGAATAAATTGGTTCTGTTGTGGTTTCTCAAAAAAAAAAAGCTTGAACTGTACCATAACCTTTGAAATCAACCTTTACAGGCATCCCATCCAATTCCCTAAATTCTTCAACTAACTTAAGGAAATTGTTGTACACCTCTGCACTGTTTTTTTTTTTGCAGAGAATCTGCTGCACACCTCATGTCCCCACTTCCCTCTGAACAAATAACACACACACTCTGTAATATTCTGGGACTCTAAATAACCACACTTGGAGAGCATTCAAACACAGGTCTTTACTTGGTGACTCTCAAAGCAGAACTGAACACACACACAGCACACTCAGAGGCTACAACAGGCTGCAGGGGATCTGGCTAATCAGCACAGGTGGAAATAATGTTCTCAATCAGTGGCATGCTCTTTTCACCTAGAAGAACTAAGAGTACAGCTACACGAATCGGGGTGTTTTTGCAAACGCACATTTCTATGTGCGTTTGGGCCTTTCAGCCAGACGCAAACGGCGTTTTCGGCCACTCAAACGGAGGTTTTTGGCAACGGATAAATAAGTAGAGATTTTCGAAAAGATCCGGATGGTGGAGCTGTGTAGTCAATGCGAAACGGAGTTTTTGAGGAAGGATGACGTCACCTCCCTAGTTGTGCATGTTCGTTGTTGCTTTTAACACTGAGCATGCGCATCAGTTCATGGATTGAAAAACGAACAACTTCCGGCGAGGTTACAATAGAAACACAAAGCGCCACCTGCGCAGGCGGATCCTCACCATCTAATATAAAGTCTAACCCCATTCTGCCAGCAGCCTCTCTAGCCTAGTGGACTACTACGCAGACTTGAAATGTATGCCTTGCTTCGCTTCGCTGGTTCGTGCCCCACTGCCGCCGTTGTTTTTACAACCGCAGACTTTTTAATAGTTTTTGGATTAAGGTTGGTGAAGGATGCGTTGCTCCCCTGTTTGGGGAGCAACGAACCAGCGCGAACCAGCGAAGCAAAGCATATATTACAAGTGTGCGTAGTAGTCCACTAGGCTAGCGAGGCAGCTGGCAAAATTGGGTTTGTGTTTATATTAGAAGGTGAGTTCTAAAGTTGCTCCCTGCTGAAAAATCCAGCATAGACCAGCATAAGCTGGACCAGCAACTTTCTTGCTGGTCTTAGCTGGTGACCACCTTTTGCTGGTGACCAGCTTTAGAGTGTGTTTTGGACGCCATCTTGCTGGTCTTAGCTGGTGACTGACCAGCTAGGTTTTGCTGGTCCATGCTGGTTTAAACTGGTAGCTGGTCACCAGTTTATGCTGGTCTTAGCTGGTATTGTGATGGTTTTGCTGGTCACCAGTTTATGCTGGTTTTAGCTGGTGACCAGCTTATAGTTTGTTTTGGGTTTAGGCTTAGGTCTTGCTGGTGAATTTCAGCCAGGGTCCCATGGTATTAAAAAATCACACCTGTGTGAAGTGAGGGGCACTAATATATTAAGTCTAAAGTGTGGGTCATGACCGAAAGAATAAGGTTGCGAGTTTTCTTCGACGGGTGGCTGGCATCTCCCTTAGATCGAGATAGGGTGAGAAGTTCAGTCACACGAGAGAGACTCGGAGTAGAATTGCGTGCTCCTTCGCCTGGAAAGGAGTCAGCTGAGGTGGTTCGGGCATCTGGTTAGGATGCCTCTCGGGCGCCTACCTAGGGAGGTCCTCGACGCACGTCCCACTGGGAGGAGACCCCGGGGCAGACCAAGGCACAGTTGGAGGAAATACATCGACTCACTGGCCTTGGAACGTCTCGGAATCCCCCAGGAGGAAGTCACTGATGTTGCTCTGGAGAGGGAAATCTGGAGCACTCTGGTGGAGCTGTTGCCCCGCGACCAGACTACGGATAAGGGGTTGAAGATGGATGATTAGGTAGCTAGGTCGTAGGTACTATATTGCAAACAAATAAAGTAAGACCAAATCCAGGTTACAAGTTATAATACACTGCATTTTATTCAAGCTGCACATTAAATGTAAAATACACCAGCTTCAAATACTGTTTAACAAATAAAATAAATAATGACAAAAATAAATTAGATGTAAAATGTGCTTACATAAAATAAAAAGTAGTAAACACTAACAAATAAGTATACATAAAGCAAATTATAAATAAAATAAATAATACATGAACAGAATTCATTTAATTAATTTCGTCAAAGAGACACACAAACCACCACAGAGCCTTCATTTAATCAAAGAGACACACACACACAGCCTTCATTTCATCAAAGACACACACACACACACACACACACATAACATCACAGAGCCTTCATTTCATGACACACACACACACACACTCACACACACATAACACCATTAAGACGCGCAAACGCGGGAAGCGAACGCAGCTGAGACCCTGCAGATCATGTCTGTCTGTCTGTGTGTCTGTCCCGCTGTTACTGTATATGTGGACCTGGCCCCTTTTGTGCCCATATATGGAGCTGAGTGGACCTGGCCCCTTTTGTGCCCATATATGGAGCTGGAGTCAAGTAGTGAGTGAGTGAGTGAGTGAGTGAGTGATTCACTTTTGTAATCTATAAATCAAACAAGTTCTACAGATTAAAGTAAATTGCATAACATTGTTGAAGAAACACATTTAAAATGTATCAGCATAAAGGATAAAGGTCCCAACGTTCATTCTGCACAGACTAGTTTTCAGCTAAAAAGAAACCCATCGCTCATTAGATGCAATGTTAAAGTGGTCACAGCACTGACGTGGTAGTGGTTGTGGTAGGCTATTAATTCAAAATTAATCAGGACATTTGACAAAGTTTCAAGGAAAATAGCTATAGCCAATCTACAAATGCACAGCTTATTGCAATGCACTCAACATTTCTAACATACAACTTTGGTGTACTCAATATGCCTGGGTTCACATTCTGGCAAGTGGACTAATATATCAAAATAGATTATCTACACCAGCCGCCCTAAACAAGTCACTATGCGACCGTTGTGAGCTTGTCAAAAGGGTATTTTCACTATTTTAACTTATAATTATGCCCTATATTGAAAATAGCCGACCTACAAGCTCACATGTGTCGTGACGCCAGGGTTGACATGACAGTTGTAAATTAATAATGGGCCTGATATCGTTTGGGCAACTGCACCCGAAGATAGTTAAAGCCTGTGTTTTTCCCAAAAAAAATACTCAATATCCATAAACAGCCATTCCCACCGTCTTCAAAGCAACCACACCAAAACACGGTACAAAATAGCCCCTCCGCCGCGGTTCCATGTGCTACAAGTAGAAATGCAAACAAATAGCAAATTACCTAAATAAAGTTTCCCTGTGACATAAAAAACTGAGTTCTTTGCCATTTAATAAACAGTTATACACTCACCTCAAAAACGCCGGGTCAAACCTGGGTATACTTCTACTTCCTTGACGAATAAACTGCTGAAAGTGGGAGTCCGTCGGTCCGAGACGTGAAGCAGTTTTTTTTATTTCCTCTTCTGGAAAAGTGGAAAGTTCAAACCTCGCGCTAAGGACAGTCAGTATACGCTTGTCGAAAACAAACTACAAATCTACAAGCTCACTCAGCGTTGCGACGCGACGAGTTGTTAGCTTGTAGGAATTAACATGAAACCGTGACGTGGAGTCAACCAATAACAAAGAAGCAGTTTACGTCTTGCTTGTGTGTGCGCGTGCGTGCGTGCATGTGCGCGCGCATATCACTCCCGTCTCCCATAAGTTCCATAGCAACACCAGCGCCTGTGTGTGTGCGTGTGTGTGTGTGTGTGTGTGTGTATTTATCACTCCCATTGTAACAATAACCAATAATATATATAATATATATATATATACAGTATATATAGGCCACATATACCACATGTACCACAGGGTTCAATCCTTGGTCCCCTCCTATTCTCCATCTTCATCGATGACCTGGTTGAAGTGTGTGAGAATGAACTCTACATGTATGCCGATGACTCAACTCTGTATGCACGCATAAGATCTCCAGCACACAGGGCTGAAGTGGAGGCTAGCCTGAACCGGGATCTCCACCAAATATCAACCTGGGGAGATCGATGGAAGACCACCTTCGAACCATCGAAGTGCAAGTCCATGACCATCTCAAGAAAGAGGATCCCATCACAGCTGGACCTACAATTCAATGGGCACCGGCTCTCCTCCACAAATGAGCTTGACGTCCTGGGTGTCAAAATAGACCCCAAGCTGTCCTGGTCGAAACACCTGACCAAAATCTCCATCCGGGCCGGTCAGAAGTTGGCAGCACTGAGGAGAGTGGCCAGTAAACTCACCACCGAGAGCCGTGCAACGGTCTACAAGCTACAGGTCCGCAGTGTCATGGAGTACGCCTCACTCACTTGGATGAGTGCCCCACCAACACATCTTGGTCTGCTGGACAATATTCAGAGGAAGGCCCTCAAAATAATTGGAGTTGACCAAGACACTGCCAGTACGACACTTTTCATCGACAGCCTTAGCCACAGAAGACACGTTGCCGCCGCTACAGTCCTGTACAAAATGCACACCCCTCACTGCCCTAGGGACCTCCAGGACATGCTCCCTCCACCTTACACCCGCCGATGCACAGCCACACCAGAACATGCTCTCGACCCCCCCAGGCTCCAAAACACGGACATTGGACAGAACTTTTCTCCACACTGCTGTTCAGGTGTGGAACAGCCTACCAGAACATGTAGTGGACTCCATCACAGACGACGGCCTTCAAGCCTTTAAACGCAGAGCTCACAGACATCTCCTGACCACCCCTCACACTGACTGTTGAGCTGCAGTGAACCATTTGATTGGCCAATGGATATGTATTTACTATGTATTACTTGGCTATTGTTCACAATTGCATCTAAAAAAATAAATAAATATATATATATATATATAGGCCTATATATATATACCGGTATGCCTATATACACACACATAATATAGTCCTAATATAATTGATCGCAATTATATTATTATTATTATTATATGATCGAAGGTATAGGTTATCATACGTCACCCAAAACCCCCATACATGGGGAAAACTATTGTGCCCAAGTCTTGTGACATCATTATGACATCATCAGGGATGATAGTAAATCAGGGATTATATAGTAAATGCGACATGCTATGGAGATCCTGATGTCATCAATATTAGTATATGGATGTATGTCAGAACCTGACATTCCATATGTTGATCGTTCCCCATCCGTCCTTCCTCTTCGATGTCTCCCAATGACTGACTTAACAGTTAAGTCTCCTTTGTCAACTTTTGCCTTGTAGGCCTGCATATGTTGTGCCACTGCAGTGTCTGGATCAGTTTGGGAGTCTTTGCTTGCTGCTTGTAGCTCTTTTCTTTTCTTACTCAGGTCCCTGAGTAACTCCTTGAAATGAAGCATCCACACTACTGCCTTTTTTAGTTTTTACCACTTGGAGTAGTAGCTGAACAGCTTATTCACAGCGTTTGTGTGCTCAGTTATGTGTGTGAGGTTTGCAGTGACTGTTTTCCTCACCTCCACATCATCCTCTTCAACCCCAGAGTTATGAAATCTGGCTGGCCACTGACTTTCAGGTTCCCGCAAGAATGATGGTGCCTGAATCCAGCTGTGGTGACTCATCAACCTTTTTGCCGTGAGCCCCCTAGAAGCACAGTCCGCTGGGTTGTCCACGGTGTTGATATACCTCCACTGAGACAGCTTCGTTGTGTCTCGAATGGTGGAAATCCGATTAGCAACTAAAGTCTTGAATCTCAGTGTGTCACTTGCTATGTACTTCAATACAGTTGTGCTGTCTGTCCAAAATGTTGACTCTCGCAGTTTGAGTTGCAGCTCCTGCCTTATCACCACAGCCACAACTGCTGCTGCCAACTCCATCCGAGGGATTGTCATTTGCTTCAAGGGTGCTACCCTCGACTTTCCTAGTAGAAATGCACAGTGAACATCACCTTGAGCGTTCGTCAACCTGAGGTGTGACACTGTTCAGTATCCACTCTCGCTTGCGTCTGAGAAGTGGTGGATTTGAGCTGTCATAATGGCACCAAAATCAACAGGCTTAACGCACCTGCTCACAGAGAAAGTAGCCAGTTGATGTCTGAGGTCTGTCAGCCATTCAAACCATATCTGGGACAGCTTCTCTGGGATGGGCTCGTCCCATGCAAGCTTCTCTTTGCTCAGCTGCTGCATAAGACACTTTGCAGGAAGAGGAAACCTAGTGAAACCTAGAGGAAACCTAGTGGGTCATATATGGAACTCACAGTTGACAGGATTCCTCTTCTCGTGACTGGTTTGTCTTTTACATTAATCCTGAACATGAACGTGTCCGACTCAATGCACCACAGCACTCCGAGTGCTCTTTCAATCGGCAGCACATCTTGACTTAAATCCACGTTTCTCACATCCTTAGCTCTGTCATTTTCTGGTATAGTTGCAAGAAAACCACGGCTGTTGCTTGTCCACTTAGTCAAGTTGAATCATCCTGAGGCACATAGCGCTTTGAGGTCCTTATACAGAGCAATAGCTTGACTATCACTGCTGACTGATGTCAAACAGTCATCTATGTAGAAATTATTACTTGCGCAAGCAGAGTGCGCAAGTAATCATTTCGCTTGGTCTCTTCGAAGTGAAGCCAAGTTTTCTTCAACCGTAAGTCTGTGCCTGGTTTGCTGGGACTAGTTACAAGTTACAAGTTACAATATTACGTCATATACACACCATGTACTCTGGTCCCAGTTCTCAACGATGACGTAATGTTGTAACTGGTCCCAGCAAACCAGGCACAGACTTACGGTTGAAAAAAACTTGGCTTCACTTTTTGGAACCAAGTAACCACAGTATACTGCTAATCAAATTACAACTACATACTCTGTATGTAGTTGTAATGTGATTTGTAATTTGTAAATCTGTGCCTGGTCTGCTGGGACCAGACTACACAGATGACCATATCTCTTACGTCATCACTGAGAGCTAGTCATACATATACACACCGTGTACTCTGGTCCCAGCTCTCAAAGATGATGTAATGTGGTATCTGCTGGGACCAGATTATACAGATGACCATTTCTCTTACGTCATCACTGAGAGCTAGTCATACATATACACACCATGTACTCTGGTCCCAGCTCTCAACGATGACGTAATGTGGTAACTGGTCCCAGCAAACCAGGCACAGACTTACCGTTGAAAGCCCACGGTATCTGGTGGGACCAGATTACACAGATGACCTTGGTCACATTGCCAAGGACCTCACAGCCGACCTACCATCCTAACTGAATACGCAAGTCACATTGCCAAGGACCTCACAGCCGACCTACCATCCTAACCGAATACGCAAGTCACATTGCCAAGGACCTCACAGCCGACCTACCATCCTAACTGAATACGCAAGTCACATTGCCAAGGACCTCACAGCCGACCTACCATCCTAACTGAATACGCAAGTCACATTGCCAAGGACCTCACAGCCCGCCTACCATCCTAACTGAATACGCAAGTCACATTGCCAAGGACCTCACAGCCGACCTACCATCCTAACTGAATACGCAAGTCACATTGCCAAGGACCTCACAGCCGACCTACCATCCTAACTGAATACGCAAGTCACATTGCCAAGGACCTCACAGCCGACCTACCATCCTAACTGAATACGCAAGTCACATTGCCAAGGGCCTCACAGCCGACCTACCATCCTAACTGAATACGCAAGTCACATTGCCAAGGACCTCACAGCCGACCTACCATCCTAACTGAATACGCAAGTCACATTGCCAAGGACCTCACAGCCGACCTACCACAGCCGACCATTTCTCTTACGTCATCACTGAGATACAAACCAACTACAGATTTCGGAAGTATTTTAGATCATGTATATTTCAACAAATTTGAAAGTATTATTACAGAAATTGAAGTTAGAGACACATATTACTCTGATCATGAATTAGTATTAATATCGCTATAGTACAAAATGAAATACATTTAACACTAGCAAGGCTGAAAAAATTTCACTACTACTCTGTCGAAAATATTCCGGCCCTTTCGACCGATCTCCCCCATTAGCCGCACCCCCCGCACTCGTTCACACCTCTTCAGCTGGCGACATTGCTGCCTACAGTAGACGCACACACTTTTCTTTTTCTTTTCTTCCCTCTCTTATAAATACATTATTATACACCCAATGAAAATGTACACTTCACGGATTATAGGCCATTTGGAATTATAACAATCGATAGAAAAATGGCCGAGAATAGCACAATTTAAATATCAACCGTTTTGTTCCGCCAGCCACTGCGGCGAAAATGGTTAATCTTCAAGCTGCCCCCCTTTCTTTTTTCCCTCTCTTTTGAATACATTCTTCTTCGTCATGTAACAATGTCTTTCAATGACTTTATTTCCCCCGAAACGGAATAAATATATTGTGAAATATGGTGTGTTGACTGTTCTGTAATAAATTAATTAATTTCGTGGATCATGCTCTTTTCTCCAGGCATCATCGAGATGAGATGTGCGACAGCCGTGCTGTTTTCAATTAAATTAGGCCTACTTGTATAATATGAATAAATGCTACATCCTACATTGCTTGTCTGTCTAATCATTCACATGTTTTTTTTTGTATTTAGGCGGGTGTGTAAGGCTTAGCCTTCCCAAAAATTATGCTGACACGTTCAGCGGACTGGCTGCTGTCTCTGTGCCGTCTGTGAAGAGTAATAACACATTTTTAGACCATTTGGGAAATAAATAAATAAATGCGGCCCTCGCTTAGTCCCCCCCCCCAACGCAATTCTGTAGCCTATACCCAAAGGTAAAAATGTGGCATATGCGGCGGGCCTATGCCAATAAACCATGTATTTAAAATGTTAAATGCTACATCCTACATTGCTTATCTGTCTATTCTGTCTATAAAAATGTTTTTTTTGTACCGTAGGCTATATGCATAGTTTCTGTAAGCCTGAATTAAAGTCTGATTAGTGAGGCTTTTTCCCCCTCTCACAAACAACGTGCTTTGAAGCCTATAAATATTGCTCAACTGTATAATCAAATCAGTATAAATAACGAGTACTTTGTGTTAATTCAACCATGTTTATTGTTTCTTATTGTTCACAATATCAGAAAGCATGCATGAAACAATATAAAGCGAAATAAAATCAGGGAAAACACAAATCCTATGCATTAGTTTCATTTACAAAAATGTCGCTTCTTTCGCTTAGACACACTTGACACATGTCATCGTATATGTCCCAGTGCACGAGCCACATGCGCGTTTTCCACATTTATGGCAGCTGGATAGCGTCTTGTTTCCACATCTGTCAAGCTGACACTGCCTTCTCTTCTTGGGCGTAGGGGTGTCTGGTGTCTCTGGACCATTCTGGCTCCTCTTGGTGCCTCTTGGTGTCGTAGGCTGGTTCTGTGGTGTCGTAGGCAGAGGCTGCAGCGCAGCGCGCTGCTGGCGCCGAGGCGTGCGAGGTGGTGGTGAGTCCTTTTCAAGCATGTGTTCCTCACGGAGCTGTAGTGCCAAGTCCTGTTGAACAACACATAGGCATTGATGGCAGCCAGGTCCAGAATGTTGAAAAATACTGCCATTGGCCAACGCCTGGTGCCAAGTCTCACGCTGTAGTTTCGTGCCATCTGATCCAAAATGTCCACTCCCCATTTCGTGTTGTTATAGTCCGTTACAGACTCTGGTTTCGCTTTGGGGTCGGTACCAATCACGATGGAACGGTGCATGGTGCTTAGGATGCAAACGTTTTTGTTAGCTTTGCTCTGGTAAATCGTCAGTGTGGCACCATCGCTCTTCATAAGCTGTGTGTGGAACAGCTGTTCTTTTCCACGTGCGGATGGAGGCAACTCTCGCCTCTGTCTGTTCACAGTTCCCAGTATAGTCGTGTTCTTTGCTAGGAGCGCCTGTCCCAACTTCATCGAAGTGAAAAAGTTATCCATTGTGATATTTCGGCCTCTGTCCAGGAATGGTGCCACCAGCCGCTGGACAACGTCTTGAGACAGCGGCACGCCATCACTACAAATGACAGGGAGAAGGTGTAATGGTTATTACAACGTAAAAGTATATACATATAGGCTTTGATGTAAAGACATTTTAAATACATGATTATTAGAAAAGGAAAATAAATCACCTGCTGCGGTACTGGCCCTTCCCAAGGTAGGGAAATCCATTCAGGAAGTATTTGCTGTCCAGGTCGGCAGCGATCCAGAACTTAATTCCAAATTTGTCTGGTTTATTGGCCATGTATTGCGTAAATCCACATCTTGCCTTGGAGGGGAATAGCTGCTCATCGACCGTGATGTTCTCTCCAGGCACATAGCAAGATATGCAGTTTTCTGTGAACTGATTCCAAATGTCGGTTATTGCAGCAAACTTGTTCGTTTGTTTCCGAATTTCTCTGCTGTCTTTGTCATCAAATCGCAGGTAGCGCATTATGGATTTGAAACGGTCACGAGGCATTGTTTCTCTTACCGTCTCATTCCCCCAAGCACCTCTGGCCCACAGTTGATTCAATGGATAACCACATGTCGACATCGCACGAATGAAAAACACGCTGATGAATGCTTTCAGTTCAGTAACAGACAAATCCCAATCTTTATTCTGTCCATCACTGCGGGCAAACTTCACTGTGCAGTTTTTGACGTTTTCCAACATCTCGGGGTCAAACATGCACAAAAAACTGCTCAACTCGTCGTGGATTCTGACCTTTGCAAAAGCAGTAGGACCTGGCCTGGCTGTGAAGATATTATGCTTTGGCAGTCTGCCGCGGCCAGCACCCGTTTGCATAGAAGACCATATTGTTCCATCTTTACTTGTCTCAGTCGTAGTCTCGGGCTGAGATGTTTCAGGTAAATCTGTGTCATCTGCCTCACATTCAGATTCGCTATCTGATGAATCTGAAGCTGGCGGGTAGTACTCTTCCGTCTCGACAGCCTGGTCCTCTCCTAAGACTAATCCGAAATCTTCATCTTCGCTGTCTATGTCGCCAAAAGCCGTCTGTCCAAGAACGATGCTGGCAGCTTCTTCTGCGGTATAGCGCCTCTCTCTCGTCTTATTCCTTCGAATCATGATCGTGAAATGACTTGACCTGTGACTGCATGTGGATTTATACACATTTTTTGCATCGAAGTTGTATAGGCTAATTTCAATGTGAATTGATTCTGATAGGGCTATTATTACAACAAAATTCCATGCATTTATAGAGAGGGCGTTTCCCCGCATGCAGGTGACAACTGCTGGAATGTGTCCATATGACAGTATGCTTTGTGTTTGTGCTTATAATTTATACCTTTCATGATCTATCTACTGTATGTGAGAACGTAAAAATTCAATAAAAAGTGTTTCTAAAGTGTAGTTGTTTATTTTTATTGCACATTTCATACAGAGTAATCTCCATGATTATTATGATAGAAAAATCGTTTTTGTGTGTGGCTAGTGTTAAACTAGTACTTTAAACATGAATTAAATTATCAACTTGATTTGTGTTTAGATAGATAACTCTCAGTAAGTTTGCTAAAAGCAAACAAAGTCAGTGAAGCAGGATTTATCATTGTATTTGCAATTGCAAAAGTCGATTTTGATTTTGAGGGGTGTAGGTTAATAATTAATCTAACAATAATATATCAACTAAGCTCTCAATGCATAAGCATTGCATGTTTTGTTGGTACTGGTAACTTCTTTGTAAATTTAAGTTATTTGACATTAGGGCGTTTCCCCGCATGCAGGTGACAACTGCTGGAATGTGTCCATATGACAGTATGCTTTGTGTTTGTGCTTATAATTTATACCTTTCATGATCTATCTACTGTATGTGAGAACGTAAAAAAGTGTTTCTAAAGTGTAGTTGTTTATTTTTATTTTTATTGCACATTTCATACAGAGTAATCTCCATATGATTAGAGAAAGAAAGAAACTCTTCCCCAAACGCAATTCTGTAGCCTATACCCAAAGGTGTCTATAAAAATGTTTTTTTTGTACCATAGGCTATATGCATAGTTTCTGTAAGCCTGAACAAGTAGGCCTAATGTAATACCCATCCCCCCCCCCAACACACACAAACGCCCTTGAGCATCTCATGACAGACCACGCACGCACAGATGAGCTGCTACATTTGGGAAATAAATAAATAAATCCGGCCCTCGCTTAGTCCCCCCCCCCCAACGCAATTCTGTAGCCTATACCCAAAGGTGTCTATAAAAATACTTTTTCCCCCTCTCACAAACAACGTGCTTTGACCATGTGAATATTATACAAGATAGGCCTAATGTAATACCCATCCCCCCCCCCCACACACAGCCATACACATTACAGAAGACATGCACAGCAGCAACTTCCTTGAAGAAGAGAATGGCATGGCTGCTCCATGAACTTGTGGATATTTATTTGCTCTAGTGAGAAGTATTGGAGATATAGTGATAGACACAGCTAGAAAAATCGTTTTTGTGTGTGGTGAACTGATATGAATATGAATAAATGCTACATCCTACATTGCATGCGGGGAAACGCCCTCTCTATAAATGCATGGAATTATGTTGTAATAATAGCCCTATCAGAATCAATTCACACTAGGGCTATAGGGCTATTACAACATAATTCCATGCATTTATAGAGAGGGCGTTTCCCCGCATGCAATGTAGGATGTAGAATTTATTCATATTATACACATAGGCCTAATTTCATTGTTCTGCAGGTTCAACATAGTAAGAACACATTTTATTATCATTTATTTTATCATTGTATTTGCAATTGCAAAAGTCGATTTTGATTTTGAGGGGTGTAGGTTAATAATTAATCTAACAATAATATATCAACTAAGCTCTCAATGCATAAGCATTGCATGTTTTGTTGGTACTGGTAACTTCTTTGTAAATTTAAGTTATTTGACATTAGTAGTTGCAGAGCAGGATACTATGCTTGACCAAAGCCAGTTTCTGAACAATTTGGCTCTTTTCTATCTTAAAATGCAAGCCAAAATGTTAATTCCTGCTAGTACTATGTTGAACCTGCAGAACAATGAAATTAGGCCAATGTGTATAATATGAATAAATGCTACATCCTACATTGCATGCGGGGAAACGCCCTCTCTATAAATGCATGGAATTATGTTGTAATAGCCCTATAGCCCTAGTGTGAATTGATTCTGATAGGGCTATTATTACAACATAATTCCATGCATTTATAGAGAGGGCGTTTCCCCGCATGCAATGTAGGATGTAGCATTTATTCATATTCATATCAGTTCACCACACACAAAAACGATTTTTCTAGCTGTGTCTATCACTATATCTCCAATACTTCTCACTAGAGCAAATAAATATCCACAAGTTCATGGAGCAGCCATGCCATTCTCTTCTTCAAGGAAGTTGCTGCTGTGCATGTCTTCTGTAATGTGTATGGCTGTGTGTGGGGGGGGGGGATGGGTATTACATTAGGCCTATCTTGTATAATATTCACATGGTCAAAGCACGTTGTTTGTGAGAGGGGGAAAAAGTATTTTTATAGACACCTTTGGGTATAGGCTACAGAATTGCGTTGGGGGGGGGGGACTAAGCGAGGGCCGGATTTATTTATTTATTTCCCAAATGTAGCAGCTCATCTGTGCGTGCGTGGTCTGTCATGAGATGCTCAAGGGCGTTTGTGTGTGTTGGGGGGGGGGATGGGTATTACATTAGGCCTACTTGTTCAGGCTTACAGAAACTATGCATATAGCCTATGGTACAAAAAAAACATTTTTATAGACACCTTTGGGTATAGGCTACAGAATTGCGTTTGGGGAAGAGTTTCTTTCTTTCTCTAATCATATGGAGATTACTCTGTATGAAATGTGCAATAAAAATAAAAATAAACAACTACACTTTAGAAACACTTTTTTACGTTCTCACATACAGTAGATAGATCATGAAAGGTATAAATGATAAGCACAAACACAAAGCATACTGTCATATGGACACATTCCAGCAGTTGTCACCTGCATGCGGGGAAACGCCCTAATGTCAAATAACTTAAATTTACAAAGAAGTTACCAGTACCAACAAAACATGCAATGCTTATGCATTGAGAGCTTAGTTGATATATTATTGTTAGATTAATTATTAACCTACACCCCTCAAAATCAAAATCGACTTTTGCAATTGCAAATACAATGATAAATCCTGCTTCACTGACTTTGTTTGCTTTTAGCAAACTTACTGAGAGTTATCTATCTAAACACAAATCAAGTTGATAATTTAATTCATGTTTAAAGTACTAGTTTAACACTAGCCACTGTAATGTTCGGTAAAATACCAGACAGGACGAGTGATTGCAGTTCTCAGTTGTCAGGTTTATTTCGAAGCCTTCACAGGAGAGTGGATGAACGTGTGTGTGTTGTTGGTGGTTTCCGTGTATATGGGTGACGCGCATGCTCAGTCCTGAGCATGCGTGTTGCATAGCTGCACTGGTGTGTTGTATTACAGTGCCATCCCATGGCCACACTGTGGGTGTAATGAATGCAGTCAAGAATGGTTCACATCTATACATTACATCTTCCTTCCTTTGAATAACAAAGAGTGCACTTAACTGAAGACTGTGTAAATAATAACTGAATCAATAAACTTCTGTAACAAGGCATTATTGCAAGACTGCTTAACTCTGCACACAGTGAACATGTTTCTTGTCTTAGGTATTTTTTTCATTTGTCAACAATACAATTCTTTCTTATTCCCCATTTTCTTTTTCCTTCCTTTTTTTTTTTTTTCTTTTAACACAGCTGTGCAAAACAAAACAGCAACAACAAAAAATAGCGTAAACCAGGGCTCCCGGGTAGACTACCGGTTACCCTCCACACAGATGCTGAGGGTTATTCTGCCTCATTAGCAACATGTGCGGCATGCACTGACTACAGAGTGTCTTGTCAAGGGACAAAGTCTATCAGGTGAGACGGCAGTCTCACCACCCTGCCTCTTGACGTGGTGACAGCTGGCGGCGGAGGAGCTGCTGGCTCACCTGGCTGCTGCCCGTCGTCGACCTCTGGCTGCTGCTCGTTGTCGACCTCCGCGTCCACCTGCTCCTCCTCGAACTCGGCCTGTGTCGATGGCTGGACCAGGAGACGAAGATGACGTCTGTTTCTGCGCAGAACACCTTCACTGGTGCGGATAATGTAAGACCTAGGAGCGTCGTGTTTCTGCAGAACAGTGGCGGTAGTTGTCCAGCCTTTCTGGTTGTCGAGTCTGACAGCAACGGAGTCACCCGGGTTGAGCTGAGGCAACGGGCGGCTGGAATGACGTCTGTCATAGTTACGCTTGTAGGCTGCTTTGGCTCTGGAGTCAGCTGCTTTCACCAGAGCGATGTCCGGCCACTGAGGATTTAGCTTTTCCTCCAGTGTAGGAATGGGGGTCCGCAACTGGCGGCCTAGCAGCAGTTGGGCTGGACTGTAGCCCGTGGCTTGAATGGGGGTGGCTCTGTAGATGAGAAGAGCAAGCGAGGGATCTTTTTGTTTCAGGACATGCTTAGCTATCTTCACAGCATTTTCAGCTTTTCCGTTTCCTTGGGGAAAATGTGGGCTCGTGGTGACGTGACGAAAGTCATACAGTTTGGCAAACTCTTGAAACTGGCGCCCACTGAAACAAGCGCCGTTGTCGCTCACGAAAAGAGACGGGCAACCCCACCTGGCGAAGATAGCACTGAGGCGAGATCTCACAGTGGCACTTGTCATGTCAGGTAAGTAGGCTATCTCCAGGTATCTGGAAAAGTAGTGTCAGCACCACTGTCAATTTTAAACTCCACATCTGAGTCCTGAATCTGTAGTGTAATCGGCCATGATGTATTGGAGTCATGCACAGTAATGGAACCCAGGAAAAATGTCTCTACTTCTTGATCTTCATCCTTGTCCTCTGTGTACACATCACTGACCTGAAGAGAGCGACACACAGCTGCATAATGGCCTATTTTCCCGCATTTGCGGCACACCGCACGCCTGGCTGCGCACGCGTCCCTCTGTCCATGTTGCCTGCCACATCTCATGCACGTCCATTGCGCTGCATTTCCCGCGTCCGAACGCTGCTGCCTGGGAGGTCCGCCCTGCCGCTGGTCTCTCCCCTCCGGCCTGGATGCACCTTTTGGACGCACAGCGTAGGGTGTCCTGTGCGTGTGAGCCACTTCACACAACGCCGCTGACGCTGATCCGCTCTGCTGCTCATTAAGCTGCACTTTTATCTGTTCCAACTGTCTGGCCATTCTGCATGCTCTTTCCAGGTTCAAATCCGATACCATCTGCAATTTCTGTGACAGTTCTTTGTCCAAGACACCAATCACAAGTCTGTCTCTTATGTTTTCGTTCTTCACGACCCCAAAATCACAGGTCTCCGCCAACTGATGTAAATGACGAATATACTCCTCCATGCTTTCGCCATGCTTCTGCGATCGCCCGTGGAACCTCGCTCTCTCGTGAATCAAGTTTGCTTTCGGCACGAAATATTTCTCAAGGAGATCCAGTACAACATCATAATTATTTTCGTCACCATCAGTATTGTAGACAAACGTTTTAACTATCCGTTCTGCTTCTTTGCCGAGTGCATACAACAGGGTACATACTTGCACTACCCCGTCTTCTTTGTTCAACTTCGTCGCAATTCTGTATCTGTGGAACCTCTCTTTCCATTCAGGCCATAGTTCAGGACAGCTGAAGTCAAAACTCTCCGGCGGTGGGAACTTTGCCATTGTATACTTCTGACACCATGTAATGTTCGGTAAAATACCAGACAGGACGAGTGATTGCAGTTCTCAGTTGTCAGGTTTATTTCGAAGCCTTCACAGGAGAGTGGATGAACGTGTGTGTGTTGTTGGTGGTTTCCGTGTATATGGGTGACGCGCATGCTCAGTCCTGAGCATGCGTGTTGCATAGCTGCACTGGTGTGTTGTATTACAGTGCCATCCCATGGCCACACTGTGGGTGTAATGAATGCAGTCAAGAATGGTTCACATCTATACATTACAGCCACACACAAAAACGATTTTTCTATCATAATAATCATATGGAGATTACTCTGTATGAAATGTGCAATAAAAATAAACAACTACACTTTAGAAACACTTTTTATTGAATTTTTACGTTCTCACATACAGTAGATAGATCATGAAAGGTATAAATTATAAGCACAAACACAAAGCATACTGTCATATGGACACATTCCAGCAGTTGTCACCTGCATGCGGGGAAACGCCCTCTCTATAAATGCATGGAATTTTGTTGTAATAATAGCCCTATCAGAATCAATTCACATTGAAATTAGCCTATACAACTTCGATGCAAAAAATGTGTATAAATCCACATGCAGTCACAGGTCAAGTCATTTCACGATCATGATTCGAAGGAATAAGACGAGAGAGAGGCGCTATACCGCAGAAGAAGCTGCCAGCATCGTTCTTGGACAGACGGCTTTTGGCGACATAGACAGCGAAGATGAAGAATTCGGATTAGTCTTAGGAGAGGACCAGGCTGTCGAGACGGAAGAGTACTACCCGCCAGCTTCAGATTCATCAGATAGCGAATCTGAATGTGAGGCAGATGACACAGATTTACCTGAAACATCTCAGCCCGAGACTACGACTGAGACAAGTAAAGATGGAACAATATGGTCTTCTATGCAAACGGGTGCTGGCCGCGGCAGACTGCCAAAGCATAATATCTTCACAGCCAGGCCAGGTCCTACTGCTTTTGCAAAGGTCAGAATCCACGACGAGTTGAGCAGTTTTTTGTGCATGTTTGACCCCGAGATGTTGGAAAACGTCAAAAACTGCACAGTGAAGTTTGCCCGCAGTGATGGACAGAATAAAGATTGGGATTTGTCTGTTACTGAACTGAAAGCATTCATCAGCGTGTTTTTCATTCGTGCGATGTCGACATGTGGTTATCCATTGAATCAACTGTGGGCCAGAGGTGCTTGGGGGAATGAGACGGTAAGAGAAACAATGCCTCGTGACCGTTTCAAATCCATAATGCGCTACCTGCGATTTGATGACAAAGACAGCAGAGAAATTCGGAAACAAACGGACAAGTTTGCTGCAATAACCGACATTTGGAATCAGTTCACAGAAAACTGCATATCTTGCTATGTGCCTGGAGAGAACATCACGGTCGATGAGCAGCTATTCCCCTCCAAGGCAAGATGTGGATTTACGCAATACATGGCCAATAAACCAGACAAATTTGGAATTAAGTTCTGGATCGCTGCCGACCTGGACAGCAAATACTTCCTGAATGGATTTCCCTACCTTGGGAAGGGCCAGTACCGCAGCAGGTGATTTATTTTCCTTTTCTAATAATCATGTATTTAAAATGTCTTTACATCAAAGCCTATATGTATATACTTTTACGTTGTAATAACCATTACACCTTCTCCCTGTCATTTGTAGTGATGGCGTGCCGCTGTCTCAAGACGTTGTCCAGCGGCTGGTGGCACCATTCCTGGACAGAGGCCGAAATATCACAATGGATAACTTTTTCACTTCGATGAAGTTGGGACAGGCGCTCCTAGCAAAGAACACGACTATACTGGGAACTGTGAACAGACAGAGGCGAGAGTTGCCTCCATCCGCACGTGGAAAAGAACAGCTGTTCCACACACTGTAACAGTCTGTAACGGACTATAACAACACGAAATGGGGAGTGGACATTTTGGATCAGATGGCACGAAACTACAGCGTGAGACTTGGCACCAGGCGTTGGCCAATGGCAGTATTTTTCAACATTCTGGACCTGGCTGCCATCAATGCCTATGTGTTGTTCAAACAGTGCTTGAACAAACCGCAGCTCACCAGGAGAGAATTCCTACAGGACTTGGCACTACAGCTCCGTGAGGAACACATGCTTGAAAAGGACTCACCACCACCTCGCACGCCTCGGCGCCAGCAGCGCGCTGCAGCCTCTGCCTACGACACCACAGAACCAGTCTACGACACCAAGAGGAGCCAGAATGGTCCAGAGACACCAGACACCCCTACGCCCAAGAAGAGAAGGCAGTGTCAGCTTGACAGATGTGGAAACAAGACGCTATCCAGCTGCCATAAATGTGGAAAACGCGCATGTGGCTCGTGCACTGGGACATATACGATGACATGTGTCAAGTGTGTCTAAGCGAAAGAAGCGACATTTTTGTAAATGAAACTAATGCATAGGATTTGTGTTTTCCCTGATTTTATTTCGCTTTATATTGTTTCATGCATGCTTTCTGATATTGTGAACAATAAGAAACAATAAACATGGTTGAATTAACACAAAGTACTCGTTATTTATACTGATTTGATTATACAGTTGAGCAATATTTATAGGCTTCAAAGCACGTTGTTTGTGAGAGGGGGAAAAAGCCTCACTAATCAGACTTTAATTCAGGCTTACAGAAACTATGCATATAGCCTACGGTACAAAAAAAACATTTTTATAGACAGAATAGACAGATAAGCAATGTAGGATGTAGCATTTAACATTTTAAATACATGGTTTATTGGCATAGGCCCGCCGCATATGCCACATTTTTACCTTTGGGTATAGGCTACAGAATTGCGTTGGGGGGGGGGACTAAGCGAGGGCCGCATTTATTTATTTATTTCCCAAATGGTCTAAAAATGTGTTATTACTCTTCACAGACGGCACAGAGACAGCAGCCAGTCCGCTGAACGTGTCAGCATAATTTTTGGGAAGGCTAAGCCTTACACACCCGCCTAAATACAAAAAAAAACATGTGAATGATTAGACAGACAAGCAATGTAGGATGTAGCATTTATTCATATTATACAAGTAGGCCTAATTTAATTGAAAACAGCACGGCTGTCGCACATCTCATCTCGATGATGCCTGGAGAAAAGAGCATGATCCACGAAATTAATTCATTTATTACAGAACAGTCAACACACCATATTTCACAATATATTTATTCCGTTTCGGGGGAAATAAAGTCATTGAAAGACATTGTTACATGACGAAGAAGAATGTATTCAAAAGAGAGGGAAAAAAGAAAGGGGGGCAGCTTGAAGATTAACCATTTTCGCCGCAGTGGCTGGCGGAACAAAACGGTTGATATTTAAATTGTGCTATTCTCGGCCATTTTTCTACCGATTGTTATAATTCCAAATGGCCTATAATCCGTGAAGTGTACATTTTCATTGGGTGTATAATAATGTATTTATAAGAGAGGGAAGAAAAGAAAAAGAAAAGTGTGTGCGTCTACTGTAGGCAGCAATGTCGCCAGCTGAAGAGGTGTGAACGAGTGAGTGGTGCGGGGGGTGCGGCTAATGGGGGAGATCGGTCGAAAGGGCCGGAATATTTTCGACAGAGTAGTAGATATATGCCTAAAATCATATTTACAAAACGTTTCAAATGGAAAAAAAAACAGAGATGATTTCAATCGAATATTTAGACAAAGTCATGCAAGGGGAACTTTCTCTGGACTCCATGGGCTAAGAAAATAAACTTTTAAATCTCAAAATCGGTCTGAACGGCTGCTCCGACTTCCTAGTGTTAAAACAATTGACAATTTACAATAAGTAATAAAATAATTATACTGTATAATATATTTTAATTCATTTTATATACCTTTTTTTTTTCATCACATATCAATGATTCATTTTTCTGTAAAAAAGTAGTTAGGTAGCAAATAGTTACACGTAATGATTATACATTTCAAACGTTCCTTCACAGAGATACTGAGATGTGATACTTTCCAGCGGTCGAAAGTACTTGCGCGCTCTGCTTGCGCACTAGTAGGCCATTTATGGCCTACTAGTGTGCAACAAGCAAGTATGCACTCGGCAGAGTGCAGTTCTAGTTGAGCACTGTGTCCACAGCCTCCTGTGAAGACTTGCTTCTGTTTTCCTCTGCAGTCCTTTTTAGTGCAAAGTTAGCACAACTCGGTGACGACGTTGCGCCAAACACATGCACAGCCATCTGGTAATCATCCATTTATTGTCCAGTGTCTCCGTCGGGCCACCAGAGGAAGCGAAATAGGTTGGCATCGTCGTCAGGAACCCTCACCTGATGATTAGGGTTGCCACCTTTGAGATCTTGAAATAAGGAACACTTATACGACCACGCGGCGAAGCAGCGCCGTTATCGGGTTATCCGATCAAATCAACTAACTGGCCTTGGAACACCTCGGGATCCCCCAGGAGGACGTTGCTAATGTTGTCCTGGTGAGGGAAGTCTGGGGCTCTCTGGTGGAGCTGTTTCCCCCGTGACCTGACTACGGATAAGCGGTTGAAGCTGGATGGATCAGGGACGGATTAACCCCCATGAGTGTAATGTGTTGGGGGGCCCATTACGTGCGTGCACATTTTTTGTGTTTTTTTAATGTTTTTATCATCTTTTTGACCTAAATTGAACAAAATCAATGGCCAATTTCAGGGCCTCAAACCCAGTACCACACGATCCAGTTTCCTCAAAGGGCCCCTAACAGCCAAGGGCCCCTAGGCCCTGGTCCCACTGGCCCAAAAGCTAATTTGGCCCTGGGATGGATGGATGATTTCACATACCATATTAGCCTTTGGGGTCACTTGGTGGTCACTGTGGTCAGTAATGAAGGGGTAGACCTACTACACTGGATTTATTAACGGTTATGAAGTAGCCTATTCTGTTTATAACAACATAAGAGTTCTGATTCTGAATCTGAGTTCTTTAAATGGGCACAATATTTAATTAAATTGATTCATTTATATTAAATACATGTTTATTTATTAGACTTCATTAATAAACAATTAACCATATTGGCTATTGCATGGGCAGGATAATAGACAGAATCGATCTCAGGGGCAGTTTGTGACACTTTGGGTGTTCTGTGATCATACTGTTGATCCCTGTAGCTGCTGTTTGCTATCAAACAGTTACCCATGCGCCACAGAAAACATACGCCGACATACTTTGCAATTTGCTCCATATTAATCTCCCGTGACGCTGTCAAGCCAGGGATTTGCCTCTTCCCTGCACTCACGTCTATATTTTTAAGGCGTTTTCTTTTTTGAGATGAACGCGGTGGAGAATCAGCTGTTGTAGAACTTCTAGTACTAGACATTTTAAACAGTGCGGTGTGGCCGGCCGGCGAGACAGGCACTGGATTCGCCACGGCGCAATTGAGAGCAACAGCAGAGCACACAGCACACAAGCAGACCGGCAGCCACGGGGAGGTTTTTGTTTATGCTCGTGGGAGGTCCTGCGTGACCAGGACAATTGTGCTGTCTTTAATATTTCCTGTTTTATTTTGTTCATTATTGTTAAATTCAGTGTTGACGTTGTGTGACAGATCGCGCAGGGGGCATTTAGGAAAATACGGAACAAACCGCGTTCCGTATTGATTCAATACGGGACGCATCATTTAATGCTCAAATAAAGGACGAATCCGTATTTTAAGGAACGGGTGGCAACCCTACTGATGATACATGGCTTCAATATCCGCCATAACAGCGATATTCTCTTGTCTGAACCACAGCAAAACTCCTATGAGGCAATTTGCCAAGTCTGGACCCTGAAGAAGCTTGTCATTCAATGAGATCCCTTGGAAACGAGCAGCGCAGTCAAACACCACGCGTAGTTTCTTCTTTTGAGGGTGGTAGACTCTGTGATGTGGGACATACCACACTTTTCCATCCTGCTTGCTTAGCTTGTCCTCCGGTACTCTGACTGCATAGCCTTTGCTAATCATGTCACTCATGAAAGCATTGTACTCCTGTTGGAATCCAGGATTTTTACAGAGTTTTCGTTTAAGGATTAGTGCTCTTTGCACAGCAGCGCTCCGATTATTTGGCATAATGGCAGCTGCATTCTTCTTCGGAAGTCCAATGTAGTGGTGACCTTGAGCGTTGTATGCAGAGGTTGTCAGAGTCCATGAATTTATTGTTTATCTTCTTGTGACATTTCTTGCTTCTCATCACACATACGCTCAGGAAAATCCTGATTGAACTGCTGTACTAGCAGCTGCTCCACATCTTCAATGGACACACGGTTCACTGTAACCTGTGTACATGTATCACTTTCTGTGTCAGTGTCTGTATGTTCCTTGAGTGGTCCGTTGACTATCCATCCTAGTGCTGTTTTAACAGCATATGGTCCATTGTCCCTGCTGTTAATCACTTGCCATGGTTCTAATGCTTTGTGGATGTTGGTTCCAATGAGAAGTCCCACGTCGGCATGGATGGTAGGTAAATTGACTTCACTGAGATATGGCCATTTTTCAATGTCTTTCTGTGATGGAATGTTCCTCTGTGTCACAGGAATGCTCTTTTGAGTGAAGACCTTGGGTAAGTCTATGAAGTTGCTGCTTTGGAGCCCGCTAACTTCCAAGTCAGTAAGTATATAACTTTCCACCCGTACTTTAGAACTCATGGTGGTCAAATCAAGTTCTGTGCGTCTTCCTTGTATGTTCAACTGGCTTGCTAGTTTGTTGGTACAAAAAGTAGCAGAGCTGCCAGGATCCATGAACGCGTAGGTCTCAACTATCTTGCTGCCTTTCTTTAACTTGACCTGGTACTATGGCAAGAATGAGGTCATCTCCGGCCCCAGTACAGGCACTAGTTTCACTGTTAATTGCCACCATTGCACTGGTTATTGTGGTGTGCTCTGTGGTGCCATCTTCCTCACTTTCTTCATTCATGTTTTCCTTGTCAGGCCTCTCTGGTCTTGCAAAGTGTAGCATGCTGGGGTGTTTCAGTGAACAGACTTGGCATGTCATTCGTTTTTTGCAGCTAGAACTGCGGTGGCCTTTAGCAAGACAACCAAAACATAGTCCTGCTTTCATGAGAAACTCTATTTTGTCTTTGTGTGTTTTGTCTCTCATCTTAAAACACTCTTCCAGAGTGTGATTCTTCTCACAACACAAACATGGTTTAGTGAAGGCACTGACAGGTGCTTTAGCTTCAGCCCTTGACTTTGGTGCAACGCTGGTAGCAAAGCTACGTCCCTTCTTTACTTCTTTCTTTATCCATATACGGAACCTTGTTTTCCTTTTTCTTTCTTTTCACTTGTGGCAGCATCCAATAGATCTCCAAAGAGTGGGTCCATGATGAGTTTAGCTTGCCGATCTACGAACATGACTAGGTCAGCAAACCTCCTTTAAAGACAAAATTGATAAGTTCCAACCATGTAGCATGAAACCACTGACTCCAACACAGAAATACGTCTGAGATAAATAGTTTATCTATATGCAAAATAAACTCATTGACAATCAGTTACATAGAATAGTTACAGTTACAGTTACATGATAGGTTAAATATTGTCCGTATATGTCTGAACCGCACGCACCGGGCCTCTCACGCACGCACACTATATTGTTATTGTTCGTATCGTTCCATGAAACATCCACACGTCTCCTTCACGCTACAACCCGAAATAATAAAGTTAATCCTAACGTAGAGATCCCTGAACGTAAACAAATCCAACAGTAGATCCACGGTCCTCCAAACGGACTAGCAGTACTCCTCACTGGATACAAACAGTCAGACAAACGAAACTCTCACCGGAGCAGATGACGGTTCCCGGCCGGGTTACTCCTGTCAACGGTGAGTTGGTGGCCTTGGCTATATTCCACCGTATAGCATATAGACAGAGTTTACACTGCAAACGCGATCAGGTCTCACGTGGACTCCCTGCTCGTTTGTGTCTCTGTCCCCACAAGTCTCTAGTGTGTTTAAATCACCGAAGCGTCACGGCCTGTCAATCAATCAAACTCCTCCCGACATTGACCCTCCAAAACATAAACAAACACAAAACAGATACTTCTCAAAGAGAATAGGACATTACACATAAGGATGGATACAGTGTTCAACTAGAACTGCACTCTGCCGAGTGCATACTTGCTTGTTGCACACTAAGCAGAGCGCGCAAGTACTTTCGACCGCTGGAAACTATCACATCTCAGTATCTCTGTGAAGGAACGTTTGAAATGTATAATCATTACGTGTAACTATTTGCTACCTAACTACTTTTTTACAGAAAAATGAATCATTGATATGTGATGAAAAAAAAAGGTATATAAACTGAATTAAAATATATTATACAGTATAATTATTGTATTACTTATTGTAAATTGTCAATTGTTTTAAATGTATTTCATTTTGTACTATAGTGATATTAATACTAAATCATGATCAGAGTAATATGTGTCTCTAACTTCAATTTCTGTAATAATACTTTCAAATTTGTTGAAATATACATGATCTAAAATACTTCCGAAATCTGTAGTTGGATTTGTTAACCCGATACCACATTACGTCATCGTTGAGAGCTGGGACCAGAGGACATGGTGTGTATTACCGTGGGCTCTCATACAGAGTATGTAGTTGTAATTTGATTAGCAGTATACTGTGGTTACTTGGTTCCAAAAAGTGACAGCCAAGTTTTTTTCAACGGTAAGTCTGTGCCTGGTTTGCTGGGACCAGTTACCACATTACGTCATCGTTGAGAGCTGGGACCAGAGTACATGGTGTGTATATGTATGACTAGCTCTCAGTGATGACGTAAGAGAAATGGTCATCTGTGTAATCTGGTCCCACCAGATACCACATTACGTCATCGTTGAGAGCTGGGACCAGAGTACACGGTGTGTATATGTATGACTAGCTCTCAGTGATGACGTAAGAGATATGGTCATCTGTGTAGTCTGGTCTCAGCAGACCAGGCACAGATTTACAAATTACAAATCACATTACAACTACATACAGAGTATGTAGTTGTAATTTGATTAGCAGTATACTGTGGTTACTTGGTTCCAAAAAGTGAAGCCAAGTTTTTTTCAACCGTAAGTCTGTGCCTGGTTTGCTGGGACCAGGTACAACATTACGTCATCGTTGAGAACTGGGACCAGAGTACATGGTGTGTATATGTATGACCAGCTCTCAGTGATGACGTAAGAGATATGGTCATCTGTGTAGTCTGGTCCCAGCAGACCAGGCACAGATTTACAAATTACAAATCACATTACAACTACATACAGAGTATGTAGTTGTAATTTGATTAGCAGTATACTGTGGTTACTTGGTTCCAAAAAGTGAAGCCAAGTTTTTTTCAACCGTAAGTCTGTGCCTGGTTTGCTGGGACCAGTTACAACATTACGTCATCGTTGAGAACTGGGACCAGAGTACATGGTGTGTATATGACGTAATGTTGTAACTTGTAACTAGTCCCAGCAAACCAGGCACAGACTTACGGTTGAAGAAAACTTGGCTTCACTTCGAAGAGACCAAGCGAAATGATTACTTGCGCGCTCTGCTTGCGCAAGTAATGAATATTTTAAGCCATGCTCTTTTAAATGACACTTTAAAATAAATCCTTAATGGATATTATGTGGCAGTGCTACACACTGTTGCATCAACTCAACTCTGAATTCACTTTCACTATTATCTGACGTCACTGGACAATGGCACATGCGCAGTAGCTGTTATCGCTCAAAATAACACAGCATAGTCAGAAATGTATCATAACATATTGCAACAACACCTACTATTAGTAAACAAACCAACAACACCAAAATGCAAATACTGATAATAATAACACTATATCACCTTGTTATAATACACAATAATAATAAACAAAAATGCAATAATATTGTAACTCACTCAAAATGTGCTTTAGGTCAGTTTTGGCTCCTACATGGGGGGTTTAGTGCACTATTTACAAAATATACACAATTAATTCACGTCATCACGGGCCACCAAGGGTGTACGCATAGAGTATTAAAAGGATAGAGACTAAACTAGCGCGAAGCTCCGCCCCCTCCGCTATTCATGTCAGTGGAAGTTGCTCAGTGGCGTTTTGAAGCACCCGGAAGGCTGCCGGAAGTACCGTCTTTTCGCTGATTCAGCATTTCACTTCCGCATTTGGACACAAAATGTTGGTGTCCAAATGCGGAAGTGCACCCAGAGTGCACCTGGGCTTTACATAGGCCGTTTCGCGGATACCGCCATCTTGCAAAGAACGCGGTGGATTGTGGGTAGGCGCGGAGCATTCTGGGTCGAAAAGGGACCAGGAAGTGTCTAGCCCGCTTTGTTTACTATTGCGATTTTGACCGTCTCCGTGATTTTCTAATATTAAACTATTTTTTGATAAACATAAAAATAGCTGGACCACACCGATGTGCTGTTTACATGTGCAACAATAATCGGCGATATAAAGCCAAGTAAGTGGAAATTCATATATCTGTAGAATGGTCGCTAGAAATCATGCCGTTATATTAAGGCTACTGCCTTAGATCTGTCTGGGTGCTAATAATAATGAAGTCCGTTATGTCCCTTAGTTTTTATTTGTATTTATTTTGCATGCATCGTATTATTCCTATTGTTGTCATTTTTGCTATGGTCAACATTTAAGAAATTCATGTAGTATATACGCATATAATAATGTAATCCAACATGTTCGATTGACAGGCAATATAATAGACTAGACCTAGAATGCCTGTGATCATTTAATTATACTTCGTAAATTTTCATGTATCATGTATGTGAATTACTGTATACTGTATGAAACAACAAGAGCCATTCTAGGGCTAAGAATGCCTGTGATCATTTAATTATACTTCGTAAATGTTCATGTATCATGTATGTGAAATACTGTATACTGTATGAAACAACAAGACATTCTAGGGACATACTGTAGGCTACTGAAATCAATGTTACTTTAATGTACACAGTTTAATTTCAGTTCTGTAATTCTATGTTGTTTTAGGTGGTTAATCTAAGCATCTATCTCAGAAGACAACAGAAAATAAAGTAGGACATCGGCCGTCACTGCAACAACAAAATACAACCATTTTAGCTTTGCCAATAACATGCATGTATTTGTAAAGAAACAAAGTTAAAACCCTGGCGCATATATATATATATATATAGCACATGTGTTGTGAACCTGAGCCCTGGTGTATTGCAAACAAACAGATTGAAAGAGCTTATGTATTTACTTGTTGGGTGGATGTACTATTCACATGTAATTCTGTCAAAGTAGTGCATATTATAAGGATGGTGTTCCATTGTCATTAAAGTCATTGTTTTGTCCGAAAAGTAGTGTCTAATTGGTCAATTAATTATTCTATAGCTTTACATTTCTATATGAAGTGACCTTTTCCACGTGTGAAACAAATGTGTGAAACCCAGTGAAGATGTGGGGGCTGGATATTATGCATATTATGTATCACCCTGTCTAATATGCTTGTCTCCTCAAATGGAACACTGAATTATTATCAAACTGCTATTGGATGCTAATGTAATGTTTTTCATGTAATGTAAAATAACATCAAATTAAACAAACTGAAATTACAGTAGTGTGTAGTTCGAAAATAAGTAAAATAAATAATGTATTTAGATATGTGTCAATTAATGCATTGATGGGATTACATTAATTATTATTACTACAATAGGCTACTACAAATTAAAATGTTGACCATAGCAAAGAAAATACCCAAAGTGGTTTAAGAGCTGAACATTGAACTAGCAAACAACTCTAAACATGTATTAATTAAATCCCTTCAACTGGACCTTTTTTCCTGTCAGTAATAGGCCTAAATACTAATAACACCTACAAACGAGGGAAAGGTGGAAAAATTTGACAGTAAAGTCAAGATCTAGCCAGAATTCCACATGTAGCTATATTTACATCAGAGAAATAATACATGGGCAGTTCACTACCTGATTAAAATAGTGGAGCACTCTCGACTATATGTAGGCTATTTACACTCACTTGGATTGATATCGACGATCATTGCTGCACATGTAAACGGAACAGCGATCTGATCCACCCATTGTGTTGATCAAAACATACTTTTCTTATTGAAAATTACGACGTGCTCAGTGCTGAGATTAATTGTCAATAAGATGCGTGTGCAGGTTACCTTTCACCTTTCACCCATAGGCCTTTGCGCATACCCAAAATGCAATGTAGTTGATAGATTCAGATGTAGCCTGTTTCTCCAAAATGTTTTAACTTTCATATGAACAATAATTTGTCTAGACATAAAATATAATTTTAAACACATTATTACCGTTAAAAAATAGATGTTAGTGTCTTGGAATTTCACTAATGTAATATAGAACTTGGCATCCAATAGCAGTTTGATAATAATTCAGTGTTCCATTTGAGGAGACAAGCATATTAGACAGGGTGATACATAATATGCATAATATCCAGCCCCCACATCTTCACTGGGTTTCACACATTTGTTTCACACGTGGAAAAGGTCACTTCATATAGGAATGTAAAGCTATAGAATAATTAATTGACCAATTAGACACTACTTTTCGGACAAAACAATGACTTTAATGACAATGGAACACCATCCTTATAATATGCACTACTTTGACAGAATTACACGTGAATAGTACATCCACCCAACAAGTAAATACATAGGCTCTTTCAATCTGTTTGTTTGCAATACACCAGGGCTCAGGTTCACAACACATGTGCTATATATATATATATATATATATGCGCCAGGGTTTTAACTTTGTTTCTTTACTATACATGCATGTTATTGGCAAAGCTAAAATGGTTGTATTTTGTTGTTGCAGTGACGGCCGATGTCCTTCTCCTTTATTTTCTGTTGTCTTCTGAGATAGATGCTTAGATTAACCACCTAAAACAACATAGAATTACAGAACTGAAATTAAACTGTGTACATTAAAGTAACATTGATTTCAGTAGCCTACAGTATGTCCCTAGAATGTCTTGTTGTTTCATACAGTATACAGTATTTCACATGCATGATACATGAACATTTACGAAGTATAATTAAATGATCACAGGCATTCTTAGCCCTAGAATGGCTCTTGTTGTTTCATACAGTATACAGTATTTCACATACATGATACATGAAAATTTACGAAGTATAATTAAATGATCACAGGCATTCTAGGTCTAGTCTATTATATTGCCTGTCAATCGAACATGTTGGATTACATTATTATATGCGTATATACTACATGAATTTCTTAAATGTTGACCATAGCAAAAATGACAACAATAGGAATAATACGATGCATGCAAAATAAATACAAATAAAAACTAAGGGACATAACGGACTTCATTATTATTAGCACCCAGACAGATCTAAGGCAGTAGCCTTAATATAACGGCATGATTTCTAGCGACCATTCTACAGATATATGAATTTCCACTTACTTGGCTTTATATCGCCGATTATTGTTGCACATGTAAACAGCACATCGGTGTGGTCCACCTATTTTTATGTTTATCAAAAAATAGTTTAATATTAGAAAATCACGGAGACGGTCAAAATCGCAATAGTAAACAAAGCGGGCTAGACACTTCCTGGTCCCTTTTCGACCCAGAATGCGCCTACCCACAATCCACCGCGTTCTTTGCAAGATGGCGGTATCCGCGAAACGGCCTATTGGGCGCTCGGTTGCACGGGGTTTCCTCGTCAAGAATCCACGGGTCCGCCTGCAGTCCTTCCTCTTACCACTAGGGCCCAGCGCTTCAACATTGGAGTGCATAGCTGGCCCCTTGGGTGTACGCCGCTGGAGGCTGGACAGGTGTATTTCCTGTTTACATCCGGCATCATTGTATGTACGTAGATAAAAGTTGTAATCAAATGCACGCACGTCGGTAGTAGGCTACGAGTTATAGTATCATGTCTCAAAAACGGATTTCAGATTGGTTTCGAAAACCGGCTCCTAAAGCTTAAGAGAAGAGAAGGAGAAGCTGTTATATTGGTTGATTCTTCTGAAGATGATGATCTTCCCGGGACCCTGCCCGGCCCCTCCGGTGTCAGTGCCACCGCTGACCCCCCGCAACAACAGCTCTGCCACTGCAGAGACCAGGGCTGCCATATTTCAGAAAATGTCAAGAGTGAGAGTTTCTTAATGCGTTCAACACCGCCGAAGGGAGGCGGCGAAAGAAAACAATTAATGTCGATTTGGCCCGTTTTAACGTTGATATTTAACCTTAACACTGATGTCTTCACCTCCATGCCAGCTGCTCTCCCTGCACTGACAGCCTCCTCATGCTTAAAGTAGAAATGAAAAAGATTGTACCTTTTTGTTTTTACAAATAAATACATTTATTTATAAAATGTAAATGGGTCCTTGACGTGACATAGTTTGAGAACCACTGATATAGACAGGTTTTTTCAGAAAACTGAGGATTTAGAGCAGTGGTGTCGAACTCAACTTGGGGCGAGGGTCGCATATCTATCTATCTATCTATCTATCTATCTATCTATCTATCTATCTATCTATGCATGTGTAGCAGTATGGGCGTCGACTTCTACTCTGCCCATCCTCCTCCCAGTAATCAGTGAGCTGATTGCTTGCAGTATTTAAGCAGCACACACTCTGCCTGTGTTAGATTCTCCTCAGTCGGTGTGTGTTCCCGAACAGAGCTGGCCCTTTGGGCTTCAGCAAGCCACGCAGTCCCACAGCGTGTGCGTCATGAAGGACCCTTCCCTCAAACAAGGCTGGCCTAATGGGTTTCAGTATTGTTTGATTCATTATGCCCAAGCCAGGTAAGCCTCTCTCGTGCCTGCAGTCAGTGTATTGTTGACTAGAGTTACTGTATGGTCATGAAATTGACCGGTTGTCTCTTGCTTTGTAGTCTGTTTGCTACCGTCCGTCTCTGCACGGACGGCACCCCCCCCCCCCCCCCCCCTCTCGGGTTGTCTACCCCTTGTGTGCCTGGAGGCTGCCTGTGCATCCTGCCCCTAAATGAGTGGGCTTGGTGAAAGGAAGCCACGCTGCTGTTTTGCCTTGCCAGAATGATAGTTCAACACTGACCAACCTGATCCACTAATCAAAGGAATCAAAGGAAGAAACTTTGCATGTGAATGTCCTATCGGACACTGTATATGGAGACCTGTTTGTGTAACAGTGTAACCCTGTGTTGTCTGGATTCTCACTAATGTGTTTTAACTCTCTTTGCTAGTTCCGGTGCTGAGGCCTCCGGGTCTGGACCAGGCGACGCCCGTTCCAGTGGTAGTGGTATCCCCTTTCCTTTTATTGTGTGCCATGAGTTTGTTTTTGCTGTGTTCTATGGTTTGGGGTGCCACTACCCTGGGTGGGTTAGCTGGTCCCCTGTCCCCCCTGGTAACCCTCAGCACCGGTTCCTGAGTGTCCCACTCTGTAATTTTAAAGTACTTGAATACTAATAACTAATGACTTGTTTATGTCCAAGAAACATCCTGATCTTTTACCATGAAGTGAATAAAGCTTTGTACTTTTGTAAACTCGTTTCTGCCTTTATTAATTAAATGTACAACGAATCTGTGAGTCACAAGTAACTCAGGTTTTAATCAGATCTTCTAACTATTTCCTGGGGCGCAATTCCCCAGGTGGCGTAGTTGGCTATATCAATTCATACCGCCATGCCACACATGCTCAGACCCAGCCAGCCAGCAAGCCACACACATAGTGCTCAGACCCAGCCAGCCACACACATATACCTCATTTATCAACCGTGCGTACGCCAAAATATGGGTGCACGCCGAAATTGCCGACATTTACCATTTCCGGCAAAGCTTGAAATTGAACTTGACAACGTTCAAAACCCACGTCTGCTCGGCAGCTGGCGAACGCTTTGTCCTTGGCTGTTTTTCTGTCGTACACAAGCGGAGCAGCATTGTCTGAACTGCTGACTGCTTATAAACATAGACAAATGTAGAAATAATAAGTAAGAAATAGTAAGTAAACAACTATTTAAAAAAAGTTGAATGGAATTCCTGTCTCCGTATTTCATTTCCACGTTTGAATCAGTATAGAATAGATTAATCATGGATTACAATAATAATAATCGAAATAATAATAATAATAATCGAAATAATCGAAAATAAACTAGCGTGTTGTAGGCCTAAAGCCATGCACCCCCGCATCAGCCAGGTGACAATAATCACAAGCATTAGAAACGACCAATTACAAACATGAATGTAGATTCACGCACCTATTTAAATGAGCCTTGCCAGTCATCTGATCTCAACAATGGCATACCTGGCTCTGTTAGAGGACGCTAATGTAGCAGCAGCAGCAGAAGAGGAGGAGGAGGAGGATGAGCCCCGTGAACGACTCAGGGCCCAACGGGTCTTCAGAGACCGGGCTGACCTCCTGGCAGAGGATGACGGCTGGCTCATGAGTCAATTCCGTCTCCCAAGACATGTACTCATTGAGCTAGTCAACAGGCTTGATCCCCTGTTGAGGAGGCGAACCAGGCGCTCACGCGCCATACCTGTCCACGTCCAGGTGCTGTCGACATTGGGGTGTCTGGCCACCGGGACTTTCCAACGTGTGATCGGGGATAGGTCTGGCATCTCACAGCCCTCCATCAGCCGAATGATGCCCTCAGTGTTGGAGGCTATTAAATCCCTCACTGAGGAGTACATTCGGTTCCCATTCGTTGACGACCAGCAAACCGTGATTAAGAGAGATTTTTATGAGATTGCTGGTCTTCCGAATGTGGTTGGTGCGATTGATTGTACTCATGTGCGTATTAAACCACCCTCGGATATTGATTATTCATACATCAATCACAAAAACTACCATTCCATCAATGTGCAGGTGATCTATGATGCCAACCTATCCCTCCTCAACGTGGTAGCCCGGTGGCCAGGGGGGTCTCATGACTCCTTTATTTCCCGCAACGGAAATATAGGAATACAACTCGAGGCTGGTGCATTAGGCGGCAGGAGCTACCTCGTGGTTGAGTATAGGCTGTGTTAAATATCGAATGTATTGTAATGTATTACATTTACTACATTTTTGGTGGGACTTGTGTTCTAGGTGACAAAGGCTATGCAATGGCTGACTATTTAGTCACGCCATTGCAGGATCCAGCTACTGCCCAGGAGCGCAGTTTCCAAGCTGCGCATATCAAAATCTGTGGTACAGTAGAACGCTGCATTGGCCTGTTGAAGGGTGAGATGCTTTTGGTCACATGTGTAGTAGCCTAGCTCTTTATTTTCTGACATAATTTATTATTTGTATATTTACGTTTCATGCATTCGTTTGTATCAAAGGCAGGTGGATTTGCTTGAGCAGCAATGGGGGCACGCTATTATACAAGCCAGTGAAGGCATGCAACATAATATTGGCCTGTGAGGTGTTGCATAATATTGCCCTGGCCAATGGCGTGCCCCTGGATCAAGACCTTCTTCTCCCACCAGATGAGCCGATGCCCATAGACCCCCCCACCGGAAAACCCCTACCCGAGGGCTAGACAGAGACGAGAGGACCTCATAAGGCAGTTCTAAAAAAGTAAGTAAAGTATACAGTTTTGAATTGGCCCAGATACGTCACACATACGTTAAAATGCACTTAAAATGCAATTTCCCCCGTTTCGACGGACAATCTCACAGTGTAACGGCGTTCAGGAAGACAATCGACCAGCTCGATGGATTTGGAAGAGGACGACTTCATTTGCAGAAAAGCAGTCCACACGGCAAAGACAATTAACAAAGATTTTTGGACTTTCTGGACGGGAACACACAGCTCTCTGTTGACCAATGACGAGAACCGGACCAAACAAGTCCCGAATTTTCCCTGGTACCCAGCTTATATTCTATTTCGGAGTCCCGCCTCCCCACCGGACATGAACCAGGCGTTTCCTGACTTTTGACCAATGAGATCTGAGGTCTGGTTATTTCCGGTTTAGAGAGGCGGGACTCCTGCTATGGTGCAGGAAACAAAGCTTCTTACTGTTTCGACCAGATAAATTTCTTTATACTAACAAATGATATAATGGCATATCTAATGAATACATAGTTAAATCATAACAGACCTAGACAAAAACTAAACACTTATGAACATATAGTTAATATCTAAGCAATGTTTAAAAACGGAACTAAGAATGAACCTGAACAGATTATCTTTAAAAGGTGATTAACACAGTTTTAACCCAATAGAGCAAGTTATAATCTTATAACAATACTACATAGTACATTTTCAAATCAGTACAAATTGCACTCCCTATTAATAGTTATAGCGTATACTTCTATAACTATCTAATAGGGTATACTAGTTAAAAGTCTCTCTAAGTTTTAACTGCAAATAGTTCACTCATTTCAAGTCAGTAAACGACAAATGGCACATTCCAGCTCCACCGCAGGGAAGAGAGCCTCAAAGGGTTTAAAACAATGGCCTTGGAATTCAGGTGTGAATTGTAAATGTTTTCTGTCTGAGACTTTGAGAGAGGCCTTTTGGTGAAAATAGCACCGTATTTTGCTAGTTCATTTATAGAAATTAAGGGTTTAAAAACATTGGCATATAACAGCAAAGGCAACGAATTGAAATATGGGTACCTATAAAGCTCGATGTAAAATCAAGGCATATAGCAAAAAATACCTCTTTGCACAATGTTTACTCACAATTTTTTATTTATTTATTCAGCAGTTGCCTGCCGACTCTATCCACACTCTCTGTGAGATTAATTATTGATGTATTTATGTCCCTCAGGGCCTGGACAATGTCATGCTGCCCGGCCAGCGCTTGTTCCCGAGCCTGGCGTGGGGGACCTGCAGGAACAGAGGAAGGGCGCGCGCTCTCACCGCGAGCCCCCCCTCCCGCACTGCTGGCTGGCTCTGGATGGTTGTGCGCTGGAGAGGATGGACGCACTCTGCCACCGTGCGCCCCCCCCTCCCGCACTGCTGGCTGGCTCTGGATGGTTGTGCGCTGGAGAGGATGGACGCACTCTGCCACCGTGCGCTTTTCCAAAGCTAGGATATCACATGTATATTTATTTTTCAAATCTATATTCATATATATTCAAGCATGTCAAACAAACCTCTGCTCTTGTTTGCTCGACCTGGGAGACGCTGTTCACCCGGCTGGTGATGCGACTCCACACCTTAGTTTTTATATCATTCCCGACACCACTGTTGGCCCCGGCGAATAGAACTTTGCGGTTCGTTTCGACCTCAGTGGTGAGGACGTCGATCTCCGCCTCGGAATAGTTTCTCTTCTTTGCCGTCTTCCGTTCTGCCATTGCTGAAAAACCGAGGGCGCGGCTTTATTTTATAGGGCGTGCCAGATTGATTTCAGCCGTCACATTTATTAACGTCAGGACGAAATTAAGGAAGGATCAGCTGTTTGCGATCACTTTATAAATGCCGTGGCGACGTGGGTGTACTACGAAACCTGCACTCGAATCTGTGGCAGATTTTACACTCGATTGATAAATGAGGGCCATAGTGCTCAGACCGAGCAAGCCACACACTAAGGCCCTCATTTATCAACCGTGCGTAGGCCTACGCCAAAAAATGGGTGCACGCCGAAATTACCGACATTTTCGACATTTACCATTTCCGGCAAAGCTTGTAAAAAACAAAAGAGAGATTTCCAACTTTACAAGTAATTAAAATTGCGCAATTAAAAACAATATAACATGTTTACAATGTATTAGTTTGTGCTTAATCAAAAAGTGCTTTACTGGCCTTGTTATGCGAGCGCACTTGTGAGATTATTTTGGAGCGCATGCGGTGATGCGGCATATGTGATTATGATATTATAAAGAAAAGGCATAAATGGACTGCACGCCTTTATTTCCAAGTGACAATGACAAGCATACAGCTTGCCTATTTGTAGTAAGTACTAGCAGGCTATAGGCGTAAGGGGCTTAATCATTCACCATTTGTTAGACAGGTTTTGACAGTTTTGACAGTTCAGATAAAAGTGAGATAATTTTCGCCAACACATACCAGCACACATGCAAGCAAGCCTTCATCCATATGTTTATGATTCGTTCATCAATGATCAAATCACTACATAAACGTTGATTATGACTGCCTTGATGACATGATAGCCTATCTCTCATGCAGGCATCACTGAGTCACCCACAGGACTTTAATATCACAGCAGTGCGTAGTATCACGCCTTCGCCGTGCACTGCGCACAAATCCAGGAAGGGTAAAATGTATATAGGCCAGCCTACAAACTAATTCCATTCATGGCGATGCGATGTCGATGTACGTGTCATGTAGGTGCGTGCGTGCGTGGACATGACAGCAAGGCAAGCGAGGTGAGAGGGAAACAGACAGGGTAGGCCTACGACTTTATTTAATTCATGCAGGTGTTCGTTCTTTATTTATTTAACAAGACACCAGTTAGTTGGGCTTGCAAGTTGCGTGTGCTTCTCTCTGTGTGTGTGAGTGTGTGTGTGTGTGTGTGTGTGTGTGTGTGTGTGTGAGAGAGGTGGGTGAGGCGGGCAGCAAGGCACGGGAGAAACTTTTTTTTCCATGGTTTCCATGGTTCCCACAGGTCGTATTTCATGTGTTCAGTCGCAAAAACGAGGGCGAGGCTTGATTTCATAGGGCGTGCCAGATAGATTTCAGCCATCACATTTATTAACGTCAGAACGAAATTAAGGAAGGATCAGCTGTTTGCGATCACTTTATAAATGCCGTGGCGACGTGGGTGTACTACGAAATCTGCACTCGAATCTGTGGCAGATTTTACACTCGATTGATAAATGAGGGCCATGGTGCTCAGACCCAGCCAGCCACACACGTAGCTCCGTAAGGGAGTGGTTGCACCACTCAAAAAATCTTCAAAAAACAAGACGTGAGGGGGAGCGCTTAGAAGGCTGTGCGTGACGGGGCGTCGCGCTGCGTCGGCCTCTTCTTTGGGTGTCTTATCTGCGCAGGTGAGATTCTATTAAACAAGCGTCTTGTTTTACGGCACGTTGAAAAAATACAAAATGGCGGCTCAGAATGTCACTCTTGGAATATGTTGGACAGAAAGTAGCTCATAACATGTCTACGGGGGATTTTTATGAAAAACAAGCTTGGCAAATTGAAAGAGGATAATTTGAGCTTGGACTGCAGCTGCAATGTTGGTGAGTTTAACGTCATTTAAGACAAGCAGATCACAAACAAACAAAAAGATGAATGGGGAGTCGATGGAGGGTGTTGCAACTCTAGATTCAGCCCATTGTAAAACAAATCTAGAGTTGCAAATTGCGGCTAAGGTCATAGATGACTGCCGTTTCTAATGTGGATCTCAAGATCCAGAATGTGTATTTACAAACAATTTCAACATGCAAGGAGTATAACATGAGCAGGTCATATGATATCACTAGTCAAGTCAAGACATTTAGTAAGTCACAAAAGCACAATTAAGGCCCATTTATACTGGGTATATATAAATGGGTACCTATATGATGCTTTTAAAAAGTATATATGATGCTTTTTACAAACAATGTAAAAATAAAAGTGAATCAGTATCCGGAAGTTTGTCATTGTCTGTCAATAATTGTATATTAATAGTCTAGCTAAATCTGATTTAACCGTATTATGGTTGTGAGCTTGTAGATCGGCTAATGTCCCAGTTCAAAGGTAAGTAAGGTTCAAAGCTACGGGACAATTCTATAGTCTTCCTTATCAATCAATATGTCTCCCAAATTTAAGGGAAGGAACCAGATCATTCAAAATCACAATAAAGTGGAAAACAAGAAATGGGTAATACATTTTAAATTGATTTTATTACTGAAGATGTAATCACAGACTATCTGGGTGGTATTATTATTGATATTAATGTGACTTTACACTATAATTTGACATTTGATTTAAACATACAAAAGGACAAAAGTGTCATCAAAGCAGGTTATTGAGCAATGCAGGGACTCGCACCCCATACAGCCCAGCAGAAGCTCGCTATAATACTATTACCATTGCTTTTTGTGTTGCTTTGTGACACTGAGTTCATTGCATGTGAATAGGCCTGTTTAAACTGCCTATAAAAATAAAAAAATAGCAAGCTGTCTGCTGCTCCACACAATGTAGCCTACTACTGTATGTTCATACAGTAATAATAACCCATCCTGCTGCTAACATGCTAACAGACGCTACAATGTCCATATATATGCCAAAATGAACCAAAAATGTTCCAAATTAATGTCGAGTCCTTAGTGGTCCTTGGGGAAAGCCCAGGTGACACTCAATATCTTCCAAACATCTGGTAAGATTTATAAAAAAATCTGTCTCTCTGAGGTTGGAACACAGGCTAGCCATGGTTCATGACTCTCGTATTCATACGACAGTCATGAAGTACTTTTCAAATATAAAGTACTCACAATTTGTCCCACGGGTGTTAGTTAGTTGCAGCACCAGCGATTAGAATTCTGCATCCCGCGTTGTTTAATAAAAATCATTTTTATCCGAGCTGTTATTTTGCCATTGGCTTTCAACTACGCGCCCCTATCGGTCGGGAGGAGGTTAACACTCGATGTGTTCGATATAGGTACGCTGACCGCCCTGCCAATACAGACTAAGAGGCGAGTGCGCTCCCAGTGTGCAACTGTGGATTTCCCAAACGAACCCCGTTTGAAAAAAGTAGCCGGGGCGCTCAGATAAAAATGCTTTTTATTAAACAACGCGGGATGTAGCAATTCTAATCGCTGGTGCTGCAACTAACTAACACCCTTGGGTACAATGGTGTCTCATCAAGCTACCTGACACATTAAAACTCTTGTCACACTGCTTACAGCGGTATGGTTTTTCTCCTGTGTGGATACGCTGGTGTGACTGCAGATTACCTGAGTCATTGAAACTCTTGTCACATTGCTTACAGTAGTAAGGTTTTTCTCCAGTGTGGATACGCTGGTGCCTTGTCAAAGCACCCAACACACTGAAACTCTTGTCACATTGTTTACAGAGGAAAGGTTTTTCTCCAGTGTGGATACGCTGGTGTGACTGCAGATTACCTGAGTCATTGAAACTCTTGTCACATTGCTTACAGTAGTAAGGTTTTTCTCCAGTGTGGATACGCTGGTGCCTTGTCAGATTACTTAACACACTGAAACTCTTGTCACACTGTTTACAGTGGTATGGTTTTTCTCCTGTGTGGATACGCTGGTGTGACTGCAGATTACCTGAGACATTGAAACTCTTGTCACATTGTTTGCAGTAGAAAGGTTTTTCTCCAGTGTGTATACGCTGGTGTGACTGCAGATTACCTGATTTACTGAAACTCTTGTCACACTGTTGACAGCGGAACGGTTTTTGTCCTGTGTGGATACGCTGGTGTGACTGCAGATGACTTAACCTATTGAAACTCTTGTCACACTGTTTGCAGTGGTAAGGTTTTTCTCCAGTGTGGATACGCTGGAGTGACTGCAGATTACCTAATTTACTGAAACTCCTGTCACACTGTTGAGAGGGGAAGGTTTTTCCAGTGTAACTCGGTTGATTGGGTTCATCTGTCTCTCGTTGTGTCTGGCTGGTTACGGAGCAGTACATTTTCTGACATGCCGTTGAGGCGATCTGTTCATTCCTCAGTGTTTGGCTGTGAAGGTCGTTGTGGCTCCTCTTCAGGGGTTCATGGAGGGAGGTGGAGGCACAGGGATATGGACACTCGGAACATGAGACCTGCGTCTGGAAATACTGGGGCTCTTTCCTTCCTTCCATCATCAAAGGCAGCTATATAAATGGAATGTGGTGGGATGAGACTTATATGGTTCCTCTGTGGGGTTGGGACAGTGAAACTTCCATATATCACACTGAGATGAAGTGAAAGGCTAAAGACAAGTTGCATCTTATGTAGCCTGACCAGAAGCTGAGGTCTGACATCACACAAACACACCATAAACTGTCGCAGTGCAAGGCTATAAATGCAGGTTTGTGCAGGCTGTCCCTTTTTTCTTTTAGCAAATTGACTACACAATGACATCATCATTATGAGATCATCACTATGGCTACAAGCTCACAAGTTTGTAGGTGTCGAATGTTCCCACCAGAATAGAATGTTCCCCCCAGAATAGCGATGCTGGGGTTCAAGTATAGTTATTTATTTTCAATCAGTCCTAATGCAAAACGGGATATGCTCTTAAATTCCTCTTGCGAAAAGAGAAAAAAAGGAACTGGTTGGAATAACGTGTTCCTTCCACGCGCTATACGTCCAACCAGGGAAACCCCCCCCCCCCCCCCTATCAGGACCTCATGCATAGAAGGAAGCATGAGGTCAAAGCCTCGGGACCAGATCAAATCCCCACCAGAGTCCTTAAGGAATGTAGTGCAGAGCTTGCAAGCCCCCTGTGTCGCCTCTTCAGTCGCTGTTTCTCAAGTGGAATCTTCCCAAGCCAATGGAAGATGGCCTCTGTTACACCGGTGCACAAGAAAGACTCCAAAGCTGACCCATCCAAATACCGCCCCATATCCCTGCTTTCAGTCATCAGCAAGGTTATGGAAGCAGTTGTGAACCAACAGCTACAGAGGTTTATTCTTAGGAACAACCTCATATCAGTTTGGATTCAGACCAGGACACAGTACTGCTGACCTCCTGAACATCCTAGGCCAGACGTGGAACAACTACCTGGACAAGAGTGAAGAAGTCTGTGTCATAGCCCTGGACATACAGGGGGCATTCGATAAGGTGTGGCATCATGGCCTGGTGGCTAAACTCTCCTCGAGAGGAGTGTCGGGTAAGCTGCTCCAATGGCTCCAAAGCTACCTTTCGAACAGATCCATCAGAGTTGTCCTGTCAGGCCAGGCCTCAGAACCTTGTTCCATCAATGCTTCAGTACCACAGGGTTCAATCCTTGGTCCCCTCCTATTCTCCATCTTCATCGATGACCTGGTTGAAGTGTGTGAGAATGAACTCTACATGTACGCCGACGACTCAACTCTGTATGCACGCATAAGATCTCCAGCACACAGGGCTGAAGTGGAGGCTAGCCTGAACCGGGATCTCCACCAAATATCAACCTGGGGAGATCGATGGAAGACCACCTTCGAACCATCGAAGTGCAAGTCCATGACCATCTCAAGAAAGAGGATCCCATCACAGCTGGACCTACAATTCAATGGGCACCGGCTCTCCTCCACAAATGAGCTTGACGTCCTGGGTGTCAAAATAGACCCCAAGCTGTCCTGGTCGAAACACCTGACCAAAATCTCCATCCGGGCCGGTCAGAAGTTGGCAGCACTGAGGAGAGTGGCCAGTAAACTCACCACAGAGCGCCGTGCAACGGTCTACAAGCTACAGGTCCGCAGTGTCATGGAGTACGCCTCACTCACTTGGATGAGTGCCCCACCGACCAAGACACTGCCAGTACGACACTTTTCATCGACAGCCTTAGCCACAGAAGACACGTTGCCGCCGCTACAGTCCTGTACAAAATGCACACCCCTCACTGTCCTAGGGACCTCCAGGACATGCTCCCTCCACCTTACACCAGGCGGCGAAACACCCGCCGATGCACAGCCACACCAGAACATGCTCTCGACCCCCCAGGCTCCAAAACACGGACATTGGACAGAACTTTTCTCCACACTGCTGTTCAGGTGTGGAACAGCCTACCAGAACATGTAGTGGACTCCATCACAGACAACGGCCTTCAACGCAGAGCTCACAGACATCTCCTGACCACCCCTCACACTGACTGTTGAGCTGCAGTGAACCATTTGATTGGCCAAAGGATATGTATTTACTATGTATTACTTGGCTATTGTTCACAATTGCATCTAATTAAAAAAAAAAAAAGGTCAGTCCGTTGCTCTCCCCAGGTTGGCATATTCAGCTCCATATATGGGCACAAAAGGGGCCAGGTCCACTCAGCTCCATATATGGGCACAAAAGGGGCCAGGTCCACATATACAGTAACAGCGGGACAGACACACAGACAGACATACATGATCTGCAGGGTCTCAGCTGCGTTCGCTTCCCGCGTTTGCGCGTCTTACTGGTAAATATATAGATATAATTTATTGTATCTTAGGCGGTAATATTTACATATTTGCATGCACACCAATAGTGGGACCGAGGTGCAGACCGCGGGAGATACAACTTGAGAAAAGAAAGAGAGGCACAGCGCTAGGTCACGATGCAAGAAACTCTGATTAAAGGTATATTCAGTGATTTCACTCAGAAAACCTTATAGGTTTCGTTTTTGGCTAGGTGGCAAAGCCTTTCATCCAATCAGGATAGAGAGCCAAAAACGAAACCTATAAGGTTGACATTCCTTGCGCTTAGATAGTGCGGACAGTTTCTTTGACACACCCTTTATCACATGCCAGGGATCAAACTCGTGGTGTTTCCCTGGATTAAACACCCTCATTTCCTTCACAATTTGTGGATGTCTGTCAGTGGAGATGGTAGAGACAGTCACTCCATGATCTTCAATGGTTTTAAGAGCATCCCTGAAGCCTTTTATTTCCATTGTGTTCGAGCTGGACACTTCTGTGCGGCTTATGACCTTGAAGTCTACAACCTTTTTACTCTGCACATCTAAAAATGTGTATGTGCAATATTTGGCTGAGTGGCCTGGAGAGTCACACCGCCCATCACCACAGAGCTCAACTTCTGCTTCTTCTGACTTCAAGGTAGTCACTACTGCACTCTGCTCTTTGAGCCATGTTTTTTCAACAACAGGAAACACATACCTCTTTCTCAGTGTTGTGTAAGTGTCTTCACTTATAGTTTTGAGGTTCATATTACTGCAGAACCGTTCAAATTTAGAAAAGTGGATCCCACTGAAAAAAACTGATGAAGCCAAAAGCAGGTTCCCTGCCCCTTTAGTCCCACTCTGAGAAGGCTGAGAACACCATATGTAAGTACAACTGTTAGCACACGTGAGCTCTAATGTCAGCTGTGATTCTTCATTTGGTATCTCTTTCATGTCATGGTTAATGTCAATCAATGAGCCACATTTTGAACAACGTTGAAACAATAGTTTTAACTGTTTCTCAAAAACCAGAAAAACCCTGTCCTTGTTATGGGAGGCAGATGAATCTTGTGATGCCTCCTGTGTGCTTTGAGAGTGATCAGATGAATTTACAATATAATCTGAACTAGATTGTGTCTGTGGCTGACTCTCCTCGCTAATGTCATCATCTGAGAGGAAGAGATCCTGTGACTGAATGTCCTCCTGTTGTTTTTTCAACACAGTATGTTTACTTGCATAAACATGGTCCATAGACAATGGATATTGAACATCTATTGGAAACTGTTCTCCCGCATCCGACATGTAAATACTGTCTGTCTGAGATTCTGCATCGGCCATGACTGGAGAACACTGAACACTCACAGACTCCTGAAATGACTGAACTGGGAGGCTGTCAAGTTCCTCCATGATAGCCATACTATTATTATCCAATTGTTCGCCTACAGAGGCTGCAGCGACCACGGGTTGCAAAGTAGTAGTAGTACTAGTATCCCCAAGGAGCGCATCCAGTGTCTCTCGTCTTTGACGCTTCTTTTTTTTTTTTTTTTTTTTTTATCCCACGATTTTGTAACCCAGTTTTTCTTATCACCCAGTGCCAATTATCTAATGTAATCCTGGGCGCTACACTTCCTCTGCCAACCTGGGGGGGCAGCGGACTGACCTCATGCCTCCTTCTATGCATGAGGAGTCCAAGCTGCTTCTTTTCACCTGACAGAGGGGAATTTCCCCGGCCGGACGTAGCGCGTGGAAGGGACACGTTATTCCGACCAGTTCCTTTCCCCTCCATCAGGCGCCCCGGCTGGCCAGGGGGAGGTAGTTTTAGAGACCAGGATTACGGCATGTTTTTGTGAGGGTATCTACCCTAGGGGACACGGGGAGAACATGCAAACTCCACACAGAAGGGCCCTATCGCCAACCCCCGCCTCGGGTATGGGCACTGATGACGTGGAGGAGGGAACACGCCGCCAGTGCCCACAGCGTCCCCAGCGGGAATCGAACCCAGGACCTTCTAGCTGTGAGGCGACAGCACTAACAACTGTGCCACCGTGCCCCTCGTCTTTGACGCTTCTTAGCGCGGTTCGCGCTCGCTATCCGGAGCCGGGGCCGTTTTGACTCCTTGTGAGGAAAAATAGTAGGCACGGCATCTGCTTTTAGTAATGTCCTATAACCACCAGCAGTACCTGTAAGGTCTTTAACCAGCTGTAGTCGACCAAACGACTCGAACGCATCTGGAGAAAAATGTCTCGAACAAAGACGCGGCTCTTTGGGAAGTTTTATTCTTCCGCAAGCATTTTCCCATTTCTTTCTCCAGCTCTTATCTTTGGGAAAGCAGTGAAGACTCACGCAATTTTCCTTGAAGTCATTCAATTTGTAAACGCAACCTAAAGCAGCACAGCCTGGCATTTTGTCAAAACAACAACAAACCGAAAGGGAGGCGCAGTTTAACCCCTTGTTAGCCCCCTTGGGAATAATATATATATATATATATATTTAAAACCGAAGAAGATATCATATTTGTTTTCAATGGTACATTTTTGTTATAGGTGGCAAGTATAATGTTTTCAGGGATACAATTCTTATCAGCCAGGGATCACTTTAAAAACCCGTAAAAAGCGAGGAGGAAGGCACTTTCCAGTAGGGAACCCACATAGGGGGTAAACATGCCAGACCTTAATGCATTAATCATCTTGTGAATAATGGAAAGAGTAAAGGGGCGTCTTTTATCACGAGCCAGCAATGCCTTTTAATATCAACTTTATTGAGGGATGGGAAAACAAGCTAGGAAATGAGGGATCATGACACCTGGCATTGAACTGAACCCCTGCGACCAAAATGCGAATGTAAGCTGGACTAAGCTTTTTCACATCCTTACAAAAGCAAATGAATGTACAGACGGTAGTGAAATTGACATGCAAAATAGGCATGCTAACAGATAAGCAGAAAAAAGCAAAAGTCTTCCAAGCAAAATCATAGGTAGTGCTAGCAGCTAAACCATTCCTCATATAAGATTTAGCGGATTTAAGCAAGCTGCTTAGGAGAGGATTAATGCTGAATAAGGGGGCAGAGCAATGGGAGTCGAATCGGCCTCCGGGCATAGCCTGCGGAATACCTGAAATTTGAAGCGAGACAAAGAATCAGAAATTAGATTCACGTGGCCGGGATAATAAAATTATGAGTGACAGACAGCCATGTCAGACGCCGCATGAACAACATGATATCGGGGATAGCAGAACGCCCTTTGTTAATAATTTCGACCACGGCTTGGTTGTCGCAGAGAACGGCTATGCGCTTACGGCTCCATAACGCGCCCCAGACTGAGCAAGCTACGACGATGGGGTACATTTCATGTAGAGCGGAGGAGGGCGAAAGATCAGCACATTGAATTGGCCATTTACTGGCGAACCACTGACCTTGGAAATATCCCCCAAAACCCACGGATGGTGCTGCATCCGTGAAAAAATGCATTGAATCGGATGAATGCACAATGTCGTCGTAAAAGAACGAAACACCATTCCACTCGTCTAGCAGAAGCGACCAAAAGTGCAAGTCGGACCTGCAGCCATCATCTAGAGACACGCGATCGAATAGATTTGGCACGGAGGAGGCCAGGCACAGCAGCCTAGAAATGAAAGACCGGCCTTGAGGGATGACGCGCATGGCAAAATTGAATGACCTAGCAGGGATAGCAGTTGGCGTTTAGAGATTGAGGCGCAAGAAGTGAAAGATTGCGTAATCTCTCGAATGCGCAGCAACTTTTCCTTTCATGGCGCCGCTGTCCAGCATGATGCAGATAAATTCGAGGCAGGTGGCAGGGCCGGTAGTTTTCTCCTCTGACAGAGGGATGCCCAAATGCGCAAATGAGGCCTTTAATTTGGCTAGAGAAGCGCCCGAATTATCGCCGGGGGGGTCGACGAGGAGAAAGTCATCAAGCAGATGCAACACGGATGGCAAGTGAACCCTGTTTAGCAGGATCCAGCAAAGCGCTTCTGAGACCAAATTAAAAATGGCTGGGCTACTCCTGCAACCAAATGTTAGTCTCACGGCAAAGTAGAATTGGGATTCCCATTTGATTCCGAATAGATGCCACTGGGAGGGATGGATGGGCACTATTTTAAACGCATCCGTGATGTCTGCTTTAGAGAGCCAAGCGCCACGGCCGGCTAGTTTAATTAGCCTGATAGCGTTGTCGACCGTGGAGTAGTGCAGGGAAAAAGGTACAGGCGGAATTAAGCTATTAATGCTTGGCACGGGGCCTGAACGAGGGGCAGATAAATCAAAAATTAGCCGCTTCTTCCCAGAATACTTGCGGGTGGCGACGCCAACGGGGCTAGTGCGGAACGGGGAAAAAGGTGAACGAGTGAATACCCCTTTTTTAGCTCTTTCTCAATGAGCTGCGTAGCAATTTCGGGCTCTTTAAAAGCAGATTTCAAATTGTTAGGCACGAAATTCTCATGAACATCAGAAACAGTGCCTACTCTAAAACCTTGTGACAAGCCAGTGAGCAAATGATCGACGAAAACATGGTCTTGATGTTCGGCCAGTTCGCCGGCCAACACGCTGATGTTTATTGGTGTAGAAGGGTGGGAATGCAGCAATTCTTCGAACCATCCTATTTTTCTTTTCGGGGGCGGGATGGCATGCGGGGACACACTGACCTGGGACGAGCTTCCCTGCATTCGCTACAAATATGGAGAAAGTTGCAATTGGGATAGGCGCATACATGAAAATTGAAATTATTGCAGATTGGCTTGTTGTTGAAGAGGAGCACCTTTCGGCCACGGACATCGGCCTTGGTGCGGACCGTAGGGGGGGGCGGTGAAGAGCCCTGGCGCATCTCCGGCAGCCGCCGGTGGGGGGGTTTGGTAATGGTACGGCACTCTGGGGCAAAGCGGGGCGGAGTGACCCAAATCGCTGCATGTGGCCCCCGGTGCCCCCCGGTTAGCAGCACGAGCAGCTCGGTGTCGAGGACGGACCAGTTGATGATGGTGTTGTAGTGCGCAATGTATAGCGCAGACTTGCTGGACAGGGCCTTGTGATACTGGTAGAAAATGTTCCTCCCATATTTTAAATTAAGGTCGCCGATCAAGGCCAGGTAAATATCAAGCTCATGCCTTCTCTGCGGGTAAACCGAACACATTACGTCACGGTAAATGCCGAAGGCCACCATGAATTCACCGATAGATAGATCCCTCGATAGGCGAGGGTCGGAGGCTTTCACGATAGCCGTGAAGTGATCACTTTCAGCGGTTTTTTTGTCACACTCGGGAGAGGTGAGCAGGAGGCTGATCAGATTGATATCCTTGCCTTGGACAATTTTAGCTCTCAGGCGGGGGGAAACATTAGCAGCTTGAGGGAATAAGCTCTACCTTGACCGGTGGAGCTGACGGCAGAGGCCAGGGAGTACTGAGGCGGCTGGATGGGAACTGCGACAGCGGGGGCACTAGGCGCGGCAGGCTGGTACGCTGCGGGGTAGACTGGAGCCGGTGGAGGGAGCATGAAAGCCTGAGAATCTGGGCGCGCAGGGGGAGCAGTGGCTTTCTCCAGGGACGACAGGCGTGCATTGATGGCGTGGATGTTGGTGAGAATGGCCTGCATGTCGCTGGGCTTAGGCTGGAACTGGAGGCCGCTTCCGCTAGCGATGGGGTTGGGCTGTTTCGCTGCAGGTCGAGGATCTAGCTCAGAGGTCTTCTTGGACCTCTTCCTTCCGCGAGCGGCCACGGGAGGATGAGCCGTGGTGGCGGCGGTGAAGAGAGCTGCGGGAGCAGAGGCGGTGAAGTCGGCGGCGATGGGAGCGGTGATGGTGTCGGCGAATGGAACCGCTACTGCTGCGGAGACGGGAGGCGCAGCGAAGCCGGGTGGAAATGGAGCAGCTAGGGCTTGGTCGGCGACATTCATCAGGTTGAATACTTGGGCAGCAGACAGCCCTGGTGCTGGAAAAACGTTGGCGGCGGCCAGGTGCTGGAGTATATCGTTCGCCTCCTGCCTATGAGCTGGCTGTCTAGCTGACAGCCTGTGACTCCTCCTAGGAGTAGTGCCATCATCCTGGGTCTGGGAGTCCAAGATAGTCCAAATAGCAAGAATGTACAACTGAGATGGTTAAATATCATGCCGGGAGCAATAGCAAGGTTGTTGCTTGGTCGCTGGCTGAAAGGAGAATGACAGGTTAGAGACAGGGCATTTTAAAGAACGAGCCTAATCGCTGGTTGGCTGCTGCGAAAAGTGCTCGCTTGGTTTTGTGAATGAACGAGCTTTGACAGCGTGGGGACGGAAGTGACGTAGACTATTATGATACTGAAGATGAAGGCTGAATGGAATGGTTAGGATCTTCCTTATTGAACCTACGCTAAAAGCTACATTTGAATGCCTTGACAAAATTTGCAGCGTTGTCTGTTACTGTACACACAGCCTTATTGTGAATTTTGAATTATTTATTGACATTACTTTTGTCAATACATCATGTGTATGTGCTCCTTTAATCCGCCAGCATGCCAGTACTGCAGAGTTTCACTCAGAAACATCAGTTTTGTCTAGCCAGTGGATAGTGATGCCCAGAAATGACTTTTTCACAGCTGACCAGCAATCTGCTGTTGTGCAAACATAATTGACCTCAGACAGTGCAGCCTTAAGATCACATATGTTTTCTTTAAACTTCTTGTCTATCAGCGTCTGTACCTTTTTTCTGGATGGCACATTTTTGGATGGCTGCAACCCTTTAACGAGCTTTATGAAAGCTGGCCTAATTTCCACTTTACTCAATGGCTCCTGTACTCTGTTAATGGGAGTTGGGTGGTAGATGCTGATCTGCTCTCTTTTCTCCTGTCTTTTTTATTTGCGTGTATATACCTTAAAAGGCTTGTAGGGTGCTTTTTTTCAATGTGCCGTTTAAGGTTTGCTAGTGACGTCGTCGATGAACGGACTTTCTTCTTCAAACCAGGCGGAAAAAGTTTACAGAGAAAGGTTAGATTTTTACCGCCTGGGTCAGTACTGAGTTTAGTTACAATTTCTTTCAAATTATCATATTCTGGCTCTGAATGTGAGCGGTCCTCCGGCTCTTCTTCCATTGACTCCATGCTGCTATTTGTTATTTGTTGTGATGACGCATTTGTTAGTGCGACTGTGCGAGTGCGACACGGGTGACAGGCAGTCGCTGTGCGGTTGCCAGGTTGGGTGTTTTTTTTAGCAGGGTTTTCGAATAGAAGGAAATCTGGCACCCTCTTGAAGACTTGAACGGTGTTATGAACGTGAAAAGCTGCGTTCACAAACACCCAGAATGAACGTGTTCACAACAACGTTCAAAATGCGGAAATGCTGTACGTTCAGTTCACGTTCACTAAATATGAACGAGTTTGTGAACGATCGTTCTTTGAACGTGTTCGGGTACAACAATGCTTACAGATTGGACTCAAAAGCAGGCAGCCAGGTAACTGGTTTTGACAGTGTTTATTAGCATGATAGATCAATGACAGACATTTCGGCTATCCAGTCTTCACACACTGATGAAGGCTGGATAGCCGAAACGTCTGTCATTGAACCATCATGCAAGAATAAAAACTAAATTGCAGTCTTGGTGTGTGCGACCCATTACCTTTAGTTCTATAATGTGATTTGAACGGGTAACGCACCATAAGTCAGAGCGCGGTTGTCACAAGAAAATCTTTGGCCATGATGTAACATCACATCACTACTTTACTCAATAACCAAAATGCATCTAGAGTGGAGAGCTTCTATGTTTGAACACTATATGTAAATACATTGTACTAAATATTTGTAGGAGCTGAAAAGGACATGGAAATCCCTTCTGAACCTCTACCTCAATGTTCGTGGTAAGACCTGTGAAGTAAGGACATTTCTTTGCAATATTATGGCATTGTCTACTGTGCAGATCATATTTATTTTAGGTCAATAGAAATATGACTCAATTTGTTTTTATACAATCTTTTCATCGATGTGCACACTAATATCCCTGTTCTTGTTCACTGGAGGTGTTTCACAGCATTATGCTGAAATATGCCTGAAACCTCAGAGTACCCTCAGATGCGAGCAAGGACACAGCTTGCTGTTCTGGATCACAATGCAAACAGAAATTGGACTCCTTTTTTTTCCTTCTTTTTGCTCATTGGCATACCATTACATTTAATAACTGGTGTTTTGTTGTCACACATTGCCCAATAGCACCCTAATCTAAAATAATATTTGTTTGTGTAGGAGAAAGACGCAATAATGTCGTCTACCAGAAGCTGTCAAAAAGCTTTGTCTTGAAGAAGGTCTATGAGGAGAAGAGCTACAATATCCGTGACGATCTGTTAGGGCGAGCGCTGCAGAGACGGAGGTATGACAGTGTCAACTGTAGATATGTTTCTTCTCAGCTGGTGACAAAAGACCTTCCAAAGAAGCCAGAGAAGTAGGTAGTTAGGACATGGACAAATGAAAACAAGGAACAACTCAATAGCAGATTACAAGATCACAACTGTAATCTGCTATTTTCAAATAGCAGATGTATTTCAATTATACTGGGCACTCAACCTATATGATGTATAGTACGTTGCTTATATTCTGGGCTTGCTTTCATGGACCTGGTTGCTTATTTCTCTCACAAACCCTGGCAACACCGGGCAGGCCTTTTTATATACAGCCCTGTATGTAAGACAAAATAAAAAACACAGTAAGTATAATCAGTTCATTTCAAACAAAAGTACATCTCTCCTTGCTTGGAATATGTCTCACTCACAGCCATCTCATGAATACAAGGGAATGATTCACATGGTATCATGAATACCAGGGTTGCCTTGTCCGCTTATTTATAAGCTACCTTTGGTCTTGTTGTAGTTATTTTCATGTCCAGGACCCCAGCATTATTTTCCTTGCCTAAAGGCGTGCTCTCCTCACAACAAGTCACGACGCGACGCGCTGTGAGCTTGTAGATCTGCTATTTTCAAATAGCTGATGTATTTGAATTATACTAGGCACTCAACCTATATAACGTATAGTTGCTTATTGTGTGCTTGATTTCCTGACCTGGTTGCTTATTTCTCTCACAAGCTGGCCGACGAACACCCAGACATGGGATCTAATGCTGTAGCGATGAATGATTCCATTCCACAAGTTGGAGGAGGCGGATGGACGAGGAGGGAAAGCAGAGAGAAGCACGAATGCATTGCACAAAAAGCTGTACGCGCTTTGAGGATACTTTTACTTTTTGATAAACACATTATACATGGGGATTTGTAGCGGCGATTCTGCTCTGTCGTTGGATGAGGCGGATGGACGATGCATTGCACACAAATCTGTACGCGCTTTGAGGATACTTTGACTTCATACGATAAACACATTATACATACCATTGTTGTATAGTGATGGGCATGGAGGTCTGGGGCTTGGAATCCAGGTGTCAGAGGTGTCAGGATCTCGGTCACACTATCCAAGTCGCTTTCGGTATCATCAACAGTTGTTTTCCGAGCGGTTCTTCTGAGCCCTTTTGTGGACAGACCGGTTCTGGGCACATCCACAGGTAAGGAACCGACAACCTGCTGCTCAACTCCCGACACCGATGGGGGCAATCGGGGATGGTTTTGTCACTTTCTTTTCTGTCTTGATGGCACTCGGGATCTCTTCTTTCTTTGGGGGGGGGGACTGGGGGGGCGGGCGCACTTATCTTCTCCGCAGGAGGACGGTTCAGTTGCATCACATCATGAAGAGTGATGTCTCCCTCTCTCTCTCTCTCCCTCCCTGTGCTAGTCTGCTAGCAGCAGTGCTTGCCGCGTCGCAAACACAACACCTCTGTTGAGCAGTTCTCTCCCGCTTCTCTCTCTGCTGTTGCTGATAATTTGTTTTGACTTCTACTCGATACAATTGGCTACTTTTGTGGTGGTGTGGTGGTGGTGTTTTTGATCACGTGCTGTGGTGGTGTCTTTTCATGTAGAGCTTCAGGGTTTACAGCGATCGACACGTACGGGTTGAAATTAACATATAACGGGCAGGGACGGATTAGCCTCTCAAGGGCCCCTGGGCCGATCATTTTTGAGGGCCCCCCTGCGCAACATTTATCAGGTTTTTATTAGCAATTTGCACAGCGCACAGATGAGAACACAAAATACAGTGCGCGACCGTGCGCCGGTGCGCGATAAGGCATGCAGCATGCTTGATCATGTGCGGGTCAAGAAAGCACCTGCAGACATTTTATCGTACAGGATTTACATGATGTAATAATGCAACGTAGGGGCACGGTGGCACAGTTGGTAGTGCTGTCGCCTCACAGCTAGAAGGTCCTGGGTTCGATTCCCGCTAGGGACGCTGTGGGCACTGGCGGCGTGTTCCCTCCTCCGCGTCATCAGTGCCCATACCCGAGGCGGGGGTTGGTGAAAGGGCCTTTCTGTGTGGAGTTTGCATGTTCTCCCCGTGTCCCCTAGGGTAGATACCCTCACAAAAACATGCAGTAATCCTGGTCTCTAAAACTACCTCCCCCTGGCCAGCCGGGGCGCCTGATGGAGGGGAAAGGAACTGGTCGGAATAACGTGTCCCTTCCACGCGCTACGTCCGGCCGGGGAAATCCCCCCCTGTCAGGTGAAAAGAAGCAGCTTGGACTCCTCATGCATAGAAGGAGGCATGAGGTCAGTCCGCTGCCCCCCCAGGTTGGCAGAGGAAGTGTAGCGCCCAGGATTACATTAGATAATTGGCACTGGGTGAAAAGAAAACTGGGTTACAAAATTGTGGGATAAAATTTAAATAAAAAAATAATAATAATGCAACGTAAGAATAATGCACCATACACGCCACAGTAAAAAATAACCAAAGTATTTTAAAGGTTGCAAACTTGCAAAGTAGGATATTACCACCACACACTATCAATTGATTTAAAGAAGCACGCTGCTTATTACAATAAAGACAAGCAAATATGCCACTGGCTCTCTACTAAATTAATCACCGTCAAGTTACAAGAAGCACAGTGCCACATGCCAAACTGGTATTATTATTACAATAAATAAAAGCAAATAGGCCTCTCTAGGCCTCAAATAGGCCCTAACGCCTATGCTAAATTAATTACCTCCAGATACAACAAGCACAGTGCCACGCGCTGCACCAAACTTATTACAATAAAGAAAATAGGAATCTAAATAGGCCTATTAGGCCCTAAAGCCTATGCTAAATTAATTAATCACCACCAGATACAAGTTAAGCACAGTGCCACGCGCTGCGCCAAACTTATTACAATAAAGAAAAGCAAATAGGAATCTAAATAGGCCTGAATCCTATGCTAAATTAATTCATTACCACCAGGCACCAGATACAAGTTAAGCACAGTGCCACGCGCTGCGCCAAACTTATTACAATAAAGAAAAGCAAATAGGAATCTAAATAGGCCTGAATCCTATGCTAAATTAATTCATTACCACCAGGCACCAGATACAAGTTAAGCACAGTGCCACGTGCTGCGCCAGACTTATTATTACAATAAAGAAAAGCAAACTGCCTCTCTGCTGTACAGTAACGCGTGTCATGTCACAAATGATAAATCCTCAAACAAAAATAAATACATTGATTGTGCGCAGATCTGAATGTGAGGAGCGGAGCTTCCCTTTATTATTCACAAATCCTCAAACAAAAAGCAATCTGTGCCAAAACAGAGCCATGCCCTTTTGGCTTTCATACCAACAAAACAACCACAGGCCTTTATCAAGCTATATGCAAGGCAATGAAACACACGTATATGAGAATACACAATCCACACTCAAATAGGCAAAACCAGCATAGATAAATAAAACGTGTACTCATACCTATAGTAGTCTCTTTCTCGACTTCCGACCTGCGAATTCATCCACTAGTCCATTAAAGTCCAGTGCTTTGACGACGTCAGATTCAATAGCCAGAAGTGAAAGTGCGTTTAATCGTTGCTGTGTCATCCTCATCCTCAGTTCGTTCTTGATTCTGGCCAATTTGGAGAATGAGCGCTCTCCCTCACAGTTTGTAACTGTTAGTGTCAGGAAAAGTCGGAGTGCAATATAAACATTCGGGAATGCCGTTTCCAAATTGTTTTTGCAATCCAACATTATTTGAAGCATTTTACTTGGGCTCTTGTCCTCTTCTCCTGTCATGAATGATCTGTACTGTATCAGTTCATTTGCCAGCTTCATGTCATCCTCTGTGTGCAAATCCTGTGGATATGCCTCTAAGAGCGTCTTAGATTTAGAAATGATGTCTCTGGTCTCTTCGGCAAAAAGAGCACCAAATAGCTCAGTCAACTCTGTGTAATAGGTCGAACGCTCGTTTAGACAGGACACTAGTTTGTCAATTATGACATTGAATGTTTCTATACGAAACTTCTCCTTTCCAGAAAACACCACATCTGGCTCTGCGCTTTCATCGAACCTGGTTGTGTGTTTCTTTGCGCGCTGGATGTCATGTAAGTAGGACTGCGAGACACCAGCAATATGCTTTGCTTTCGCTTCAAATATATCAAACAGGTCTCGTTGTGCTGTCACAAAATCGCTCAACGATGAAAGCAGTGCCGAGGCTGTGGCTATGTGAATGTCATGCCTCTGTAACTGCACACTTGTGTATTGAAACCTCTCCAATATTGTGTCCCAAAAATTGGCCATGAATGCCATCTCCAATGTGTTCAGTTTGGCACAGAGTGCAGAGGCCTCATCTCGTGTTGCACGTTTTTCATCCATATCTTTGGAGATGCTTTCAAATGCCTCTTTCAGCTGTGCGTAATGCATCCACAGTGCCTTACTGGAGTCTGCCCGTGCGCTCCACCGCGTAGATGACAATGATTTAAGTGTCAGCTTGACATTTGTGTCACGGAAAACGATCCCCCATCTGTGTGTGGACAATGAGCAAAATGTATACAGCGATTGTACCAGGTCAAAGAAATGTCCAACTTCTGGGCTGCTGTTTTCTACAGTGTTGACACCAACTAAATTTAAAGAATGTGCTGCACACGGTACATAATGGATCAATGGGTTTTTACGTTTAAGGTGAGCCTGCACTCCATTGTACTTGCCAGACATGTTGCTTGCATTGTCATACGACTGGCCCCTACAGTTAGACAGGTCCAGTCCCAGACTCTCCACCATAGCAACAACAACGTCAGCTAAGCTCTCCCCAGTGTGACTTTCAATAGGTTCAAATGCAAGAAAACGCTCAACTATGAGTCCATTTTTGTTTACAAATCTGAAAATGAAAGTCAATTGATCCACGTGAGCGAGGTCTGGGGTTGAATCAACAATTACAGAAAAGTACTTGGCGTCTTTAATTTCATCTGCGATTTCTTGTTTTGTTCTCTCTCCCATTAGCTGTATAAACTCATCGCAGATCGTGGATGATAAATATGAAACCGTGCCTTTTCCTTTACCTCCATACTTTTGGATGTGTTCACTTAAGAATGGGTCAAAGTCTGCCATAACCTCCAGGAAACCCAGATAATTTCCATTATGAGGTGAGCCTAGAAGCTCATCATCCCCCCTGAATGCAAGCGCCCTCTCCCCCAAAAACTTCTCCATCGATTTGATTGACAAGCTTTGTGTCAATTCTACCCGCAGCCTTGGAGCGCTGGTGTAACGACAACATGCACTCTCTATGCTCTGTGCTCCCCTCGTGATCCTTAATGCACTTTGAATGTTTCCAGTCATCAAAACCAGCAGAAAAACGAGTGGGCTTTTTGCTAAATATTTTGCAAGCAAAACAATAAACGCAGCCTGTCGATGGGGAATAAATTAACCAGTGTCTACTCACAGCTTGTCCATTCGGCAAAGAACAACTCAGTAGCGCATTCGTAAAGCTCCTACAAACACCCTCCCCGTCATCACGTCCTCTCATTGAAGCTGGATATTTATCGCTTCTGTTTTGGAATGGAACTGCTCCTCTTAAAACAAGAACGGACTTGGCTGTGTCATTTATATTCCTCGGCCACAATGCAGGGTCAGTGACGGTCTCACACCAGGAATCCGGATCATCATGGTCCTGCTGCTCTTCTTCATCCCAGTCCATGTCCACTTGTTGCGGGTCCAATCCACCTGGTTGGTTACTAGCCTGGGGCACTGGTGCTGTTGGCTCGGGGGCAGCCCCGCCCGGCTCCGCCGCTTGTAATTCTTCCTCATTTTCGGATGTTAAAATGGCGATATCCTCTTCTTCTTCAGGGCCACGCTCGTCTTCTTCCTGCTCAGACTCTGAGACTGAGGGATCTGAGGAGTTTTGCTTTTGGCCGCTAACATTTTCCACAACTTCACCACTTGCCTCGCCCTGGTTGACAACGTTAGCATTAGCATCAGTGCTACTGCTAGTCCCAGGAGCAGCAGCAGCATCACCTGTCTCGTCGGACTCGCTGTCTGCGTCTTTTTTCTTAAACCACCAAATGGTGGTTTAAGAAAAAAAATTGAAATCAATGGAACCTTTTTCAGTAATTTAGCAGTCTTTGCATCCTTAATCTTTTTAGCTTTCCTCTTGGAAGAACCGCTCGCCGGCATATTGTCTTAAGTTAATTTGTCTATGTCTAGTCAAATCTTACAAAAAAAGTAAACCAAATTGAAAAACGCCCGCCTCAATGCAGTCACAAATCTGATTGGACAAAACAGAGCCGGATGCCGGATGCAGGGGTCACATGAGTTAGTGTAGACGGTAGTACTATAGGTAGCAGGCAGGTATATCAAAATAAAATGTGGTTAACCGTCCACAATTTATTAATAATATAAATTATCACCACATCACCTTAGTATGACAGCTTAACAGCTTGATTTTGAGCTTCTACTGCATTAATGATAACAAATAATTGTATTCATTTCACTAATGTCCAAGGCCAATAAGGGTAACAAAATACAAATACAAAATATGTAATTTTCTCAACAATTATGACAACATTTATTTAAAGTAATAAGTGATGATAGCCTATAAAGTTTTTGGTGCTGCACAAAAAAAATCACAATATTTAATTATTCATAATATATTTGAGCATTTTGAGGCAACAACATATTAATATTTGCAAATCTGCCTGAAAAAAGTAATCAACATAATAATCCATTATATTTCTAGTCTTTATAGCTTCAGGATATACCTATAACTCCTGGTGGTCAGGGACGGGGTGGGAGTGACTCCCATTAACTTACAGCCTTCAAGGCCCCCGGCGGCCTGTGGCCCCTCTTCAATGGGACCTCCAAAGTGGGCCCCACTTTGGACCACAGCTTCACAGTATGGTGGAGCAGTGGTCTGCAAAGGGCCCACTTTGACGCCCAGCCTGTAGGGCCCCAGCCCCCAGGATCCTGCGCTGCGTTTCAGGCTCCCCTGTGGCCCCTCCTCAATGGGACCTCTCAAAGTGGGCCCCTTGAGGACCACTGCTTCACAGTACGGTGGAGCAGTGGTCCTCAAAGGGCCCACTTTGACGCCCAGCCTGTAGGGCCCCAGCCCCCAGGAGCCTGCGCTGCGTTTGAGGGTCAGACCGAGGGAGAATACAGAGCAGAGGAGGGGCCCACACACATTTGAAATTGGTCCTCAAAGGGCCCACTTTAAGGGGTCCCCAGTAGGGGACCTCCATTCTGGGGGGTGTTAGAGGCCGGGCTCCAGGGGCCCTTGTCAGTGCCTCAAACCCAGTACTGCGCGACGCGGTCCAGTTTCCCGCGAAGGGCCCCTGGGAGCCAAGGGCCCCTGGGCCACGGCCCAACTGGCCCTATGGCTAATTTGTCCCTGATAACGGGGGGACCCCTTTCATCATCATCATAACCTTTATTTAAACTCGGAGTACAATTGAGGGGCAAGCCCTCATTTTCAATGTAGCCGAAATACAAAGCACAAAATACAAAAAACAAACTCAACAACATACACTACAATACAGCAATATCAAAATATGAATTGTAAAACAGAAAGTGTCCAAAGCTAGAATAAATATAATAAATAGATGAGACTCAATTAAAACAGTTACATTGATGAGTAAAAGTGCTAGAAATAATTTCCCTGAATTGACCTAGGGAAGGCAGTGATCTGATTTTTATGGATTTTTGGAGTTTGTTCCAATCGAAAGGAGCACTGACAGAAAAAGCTACTTTGCCTTGCTCAGATTTTGCAAAAGGAACCTTGAGAGAACCTTTAGAACGAAAAAGTCGTTCCTGGCGGGAGCGGCGAATTTAATTTATCTACGTTGCTGGCGTATAAAAGGGTGCCGGAAGTGCATCAAAATAGAAGCTCCCGGGGTGCCAGAGTTGTCTGAGCGCTTTTACTCTGAAAGCCATGAACCGGAAACACTTTCTTTAAAAAGTTGACTTGACAAAGTGACCTCACAATCTCCGATCATCTTAATATATTTATATACGCTCCAAAAAGCGTTCATATTTTGCGGGAGAGACGGATTGATTGATTGATAATTTTATTAGACAATTTTGATGCAAACAGTACAGGGTACAGTCAAGCACAGCATTGGTCCAAAAGGATGGTACCGAAGAAAGACCTTGCGGTCTTGTTTCCATTCGGGTCCCAAGCATTCATTCACAATGACAATAACAGTGACAACAAACAATACGTTTCTCAAACACACTAGATCTATATGTACAGGTTGGAATATAAATACATTAATAAAACATAAAAAAGGGGGGGGGAGAGCCAATCACCTTTTCTCCCTTTGACCTGATGACAGTGACAGGTGCGTTTTCAGACCCTTTTTAAAGGAGACCAGTGATCTGCTTGTTTTGAGTGAAGGGGGCAGGGCATTCCACACTTGAGTGGCAGTGCTGTGAAATGTGAATTTACCCATATTTGTTCTGAAAATGGGTGGTACCAGATCATTATTTACACTCGCTCTTGTATTATGGCTGTGGGAGTTGCTCACCTTTTTGAGGTAATCAGTCAAGTAAATGGGCATGGACGGCAGAGCTGCATTTACAATCTTGAATGCTAGTCCCATTTTCAGTTGATTGTCTCTGTCCTCAACACTGAGCCAACCTATGCTATCAAATTGTGTTGCACAGAGGTGGGTCATGGGCCCTAATCCTAGTAACAGTCTGATTAGTTTGTTTTGGGAGGTCTGGAGCTTATTTTTTTGTGACATTGAGATGTTGGAATACCAGGAGGTGCATGCATAGTCAAATAAGGGCTGAATGAGAGCCCCAGCTAGTGTCCTGAGAGCCGTCTTGTTAACAAATGTGGATATTCTGCCCAAGAATCTTGTTCTCTGATTTACTTTTTTGATCGCTCTTGTTGCCATGCCTTCACCTGTCAGTTTATTGTCCAGTATACAGCCCAGATATGTAACCTCTTCTTTGTTAGCAATTACTATGTCATCAATACTGACCTTAAAATCCTTTACAATTAACCTATTAAGGGAATGGTTGGACCCAAAAAGTATGGAATCTGTTTTACCTAAATGCAATGAGAGTTTGTTATCTGTAAGCCAAGTTCGGATATTGGTGAGTTCTGAGCTGAGTGCCTCCTCAACCTGAGTTTTTTGTTCTCCCGAAATCAGGAGTGCTGAGTCGTCTGCAAACAGGAACAATTTACAATTACAGGCAGCACTCATGTCGTTAATATATAATAGAAATAATAGTGCCCCTAGTATGCTTCCTTGGGGCACCCCACAGTTCACTGAGAGGGGGGAGGACAAGGTTCCTTTTATGTCCACCATTTGTTCTCTACCCTCAAGGTAGGATTTCATCCAGCGTACTGATGTACTAGTGAATCCTATCGCCTCCAGTTTGTCAAGTAGGATTGAGTGGTTAACAGTGTCAAACGCTTTTTGGGGGTCCAGTATGACCATGCCACAGTACTTGCCCGAATCTACCTCACGCTTGATGTAGTCGTGTAAGTACAATAGGCAGGTGTCAGTGGAGTGGGATGTTCTGAATCCAGACTGGAACTCGAACAGCAGGTTGCGTTCGTTTAGGTAGCTGTTGATCTGTTCATAAATTAATCTCTCTATGACCTTAGATGTAGAACTCAGGATGGATACAGGGCGGTAGTTCCCAGTATCTAATTTGCTTCCCTTCTTAAATAAGGGGATTACTCGTGCCATCTTCAGTTCCTTTGGGACATAGCATTGGCTGATGGATAAATTTGTTATGTGGGCTATGATTGGCGCTATGGAGACAGCAGCGTCTCGGAGGAATCTGCTGGGGATGTTATCATAGCCAGTGGCCTTGTTTGGCTGAAGGGCCATGAGTTTTTTCAACACTTCTTCCTTTCCTACTTGTTGTATTGAAAAGGAGTCTTGTTGGGCCCCTAATTTTGAATAGTGGGTTTTGATGTGTTCAGCACCGTACAGGCCTGAATGCGGGGGGAGTTTATTAACCAACTGGGTGGCAATGTTAGTGAAGAAATTATTAAAACTGTTTGCTACAATGTGTTTGTCTGTGATAATGGAGCCGCTTGAAATAATGGAGAAGTTTGAGGATTTGGTTTGAAGTTTATTGCTACACCCTAATTTATTTAAAGCCTCCCAGAGTTTTTCACAATGTTTTTTGTTTGATTCAATGTTCTCATTTATGAAGTTTTTTTTGGCTTTTGAAATGAGGCTTTTTAATATGTTGCGTTGCTTTTTGTATTTTTCATGTGATTGATCGTTTTTGTTTTTGTTATATTCTGAGTAAACTGTATTTCGTAGCTTGATGGCATTCAATATTTCCCCATTCATCCAGGGCTCTGTACGGGCTTTGACCCTTACCGTTTTTGTCGGGGCAATACTATCCAGAATATCCAAAAAAGTATCTTTGAATCTGGTCCATGTTTCATCAACAGATGTGCAATCTAGGATATTTGCCCAGTCTATTTTATCAAGAGCTTCTATGAGAGCTTCACTGGTATAATGTTTCATGGATCTGTTTTTGACTGTAGTGTGACAATGAACTGCGGATTTATGAATTTTTCGGGTACAAAATATGATGTTATGGTCGCTTAAACTACTCTCTATTACACCACTTTTTGTGATTCTGGACGGGTCTGATGACAGAATCAGGTCAATGGTTGATTGAGACGCTGGTCTTGTAATGTGTTGTATTAATTGTGTGAGGCTATGCAGGTTACAGAATTTGGTAAATTGTTTGAAAGTATTGTTTTTTCGGTGAACACTAGTGTTGAAGTCGCCGAGAATAATTACTTCAGAATGTCCTATTACTTTGATATCCTGTTCCATTAGATCATAAAAATTATTTTGATCGGGTGGTCTATATATTGCTCCAATTATTAGGGGTTTGGATTTGGGGAAAAATATTTTGACCCAGACAGATTCTGTGTTTATACCTGGTTCCAAGAGCACATTGTAGTTAATATTTGATCTTATATATATGCACACCCCACCCCCTGAACGATCTCGGTCCTTTCTAATGATAGTGTACCCATGTATCTCAATTTCTGCATCTTGTACAGAGTCATCCAGTTTTGTTTCAGAGAATGAGAGAATGTCCACTTTCCCATTCCCGAACCTGTTTCTAACTTCCGATATTTTGGCGGGACATTTTAAGCTATTTATATTTAGGTGTAAGATATTAATACCTCTAGTAACGAAGTGTAACGAAGACCGATGGTTAAATTAGCTGCTAAAACTTTGCTACCAAGTTTTTTGGATGCAGCCCATCACTGCTGAAGAAGGACGTGCGGCCCCAGAACAGATTTAAATTGTCAATGTAGTTAAGATTGTGGGTGCGGCAGAGACGGTGTAGCCATGTGTTCAGGCTGGCGATTCTACTGAATTTCACATCGCCACAACGGAAGCGTGAGATGGGACCCGAGATGAAGAAGGATAATCCACTATCTTGGAGGACATCAACAAGGCGTAGAAAGTCGCCTTTTATCTGCTCCGAGCGGCGGAGTCCCGTGTCATTTGTTCCTATGTGGATTATGAGTTTAGAGACGGATGGTGGGAGTGACTGTATGAGGCTGGGGAGTTTATCAAGAAGAACTGGGATCGTGGCACCAGGAAAGCAGCAATTTATTGAGTTAGGCAGATGGGTGTGTTTAATAATGCTATCTCCCACAAGCATCAGATTGGGGGATAGAAGGGGGGGGCGGGGGGCTATGGATGGTGCTGTTGGATCCACGCTGAGAGCGGGGGGCTGTGGCGGATGGGACGAGGGGGGCAGTAGGGGGGTCGTGTGCTTCTTTGCCAAGGGAGGTGGCGAGGGTCGGCCTCCAGACTGGCGTTGGACAGCTGACTTCAATATCGAGAGTCGGTGGTTTCCATTACCGGGCATCGAAGGCCTAGGGCTCACACCCGGGGTGTTGTTGGTACTCTGGAGCGGGGGGAAATCATTTATGGCCAGGAGGGAGAATTTGTTGTGTGTGAGGACTGGAGGTGGAGCGCTACGGGGGGAGCGAGGATGCGATGATCTGTATTTGGCTTTTCCCTGAGAGACCTTTGACCAAGAACCTGGCGTGGAGCTGACCAGGGGTCGTGGATACTTGGGTCTCGCCCCGAGACGGGACCGCCAAGCATTGTCGGGGGGAAAGCACGGGATAGTGTCCTCAAGGGCCATCGAAGTGGACTCGGTGCTGGCAGCAGGTCCAGTGAAGACCTCTGGGTCCGGCGATGCAGCCTCAGGCACTGGGGGGGGATCGCCGACACAGAGGGAGTCGAGCTCCTGCTCGACTACACGGATCTGATGGAGCCGGGAAACGCGTAGTTTCAGCTCGGTCACCTCCTGGGTCAGCTGGAGACAGCCGACGCACCCGGATGATGAGGTATGTGAATCGTGTATTGTCGTCGGGGCCATGATGGAAGCTAAAAGTAAAAGACAGCTTGGCCAGTAAAAGATATTAAAAACGTAATAGACGAAGGTTAGCAGAGAACGTGGTAGGATGTGCAGCAGCGCAGAACAGCACTTACCCGCGAGGGTTGCCGATTAAGGCAACCCGATGCGGAGAGATGGCACGCAAAGGATGCCCTCTGGGTGGGAAGCGTTAATGATTGATCACCCTCGGGGGTAGCTGTCAGACTAGCCACTGCTAGCGAGCGGCTAATACCGATCCGGCGGCAGCTAGTAGTCGCTGGTCGGCTAGGCGCAGCCGGCTGGTGGCGGGGATCCAGGTGGAGATGGATCTCAGAGCAGTACCCCAAAGTGTGAGATTCAAATGGTAGGCTACAGAACAATGCATCCGATCGTCAGTGCAGACGGGAATGAGGAGCAGAAATGAAGCGCCAGCATATCGATCCATTTATCAGCACGGAGAGCGCCCTGGATGAGGAGATACGAGTCATTCTTTCCGCCGCGCTAACATGGGAGTCAATGACAAGCTACGTAGCTGCATTTTAAACCATTACAGTAACACTGCATATAAATTGTTTTTAAACCAATTCTGAGTGCAAGACATTCAGTCTAAGAAACATTGTACAGTAACACTGCATATAATTTGTTTTTAAAACAATTCTGAGTGCAAGACATTCAGTCTAAGAAACATTGTACAGTAACACTGCATATAATTTGTTTTTAAAACAATTCTGAGTGCAAGACATTTAGCCTAAGAAACATTACAGTAACAATAAAACCATATGGTTCCCAATGTAGTGCTGTGAATGATACAGTACACAAGGTTCTCCCTCGTGTACATTTTTACTCAACAATTATACTTAAAACAATATAACAACCTGAACAACTGCATTTAGCTGCCAACTCACTGCAAAATATTTAAAACGAGTCAATTACAGTAACAGTCTGCATAGACATACTATACTTAACATCGAACACTTGGTTTACATTACACTACACATTTCCAAAGCCTACACAATTCCAAAGCCAGAGCTGATGGAGTTTAGGCACATGGTCATATCCTGCTGGAAGGCTTCGTAGGTCTTGTAGTGGCTAGGGAGCTCCAATGCATACGTATGTTGAGCTCTTCGAGCGCACGGCCACCCGTGAGCGGTGGCCCATAGGTGACTGGGCTTCCATCCTAGCCCCGTTCCTCTCCGGAGAAGCCGAGCTAGCATGTAGGGACCTGCCGGACGCCGATGCCCGAGATTTCGCCAAACTGAAAGCTGCCATATTTGCCCGCCATGGACATAGCCTCCCAGCCCGAGCCCAACGGTTTCATAACTGGAACTACCTCCCGACCCAGCCCGCCCGGCCCCAGGTAGCCGCACTAATAAGGTTGACCCGAAACTGGCTTTTAAGTCCGGGAGAACCAGCCTGTGCAGACCGGGTGATCCTGGATCGATGCATTAGAGCGCTGCCCCCTAAAGCGCGAGACTATGCAGCCCATGTAAGTCCGAGCACTGTAGACGCGCTAATCCCTCTACTAGAGAACTTCCAGGTCTGTCATGAGATGCAGAAAAGCGGCCCGAAGGTGGACCCCCCCAAGGCCTCGGGAGACGAGCGGTCCAGCCGGGACCGCCGCCGACCGAAACATGGGACCCCAAACCCAACGGGCCGACGAGATGCCGGAGCGACAGACCGCTCTTCCACGACGCGGCGCGTCTGCTACGTCTGCGGGAAGGAAGACCACCTCTCCTGGAGCTGCCCACTCAAGGACCAAGACGTCAGTATGGCCTCGGCCGTCTCAGAAGGCACGAGACCCTGCCTATACGGCCAGGATGAAAGAGGGAGACAGCGCACCCTGCCTGTCAAAGTGGAGGGGAAGGACACGCACGCACTGTTGGACTCCGACTCCGACTCTGTCGTCACGCTTGTGCGCCCCGCCTTCGCTGGCGTCATAGAAAGGGAAACCATACCTGTGACCTGCGTGCATGGTGATGTGAAACGCTACCCAGTGACCAACATCAGAATCCAGTCCCCACGTGGAAGTACCACCCTGGTAGCCGGGGTCGTACCAAACCTACCTGTGCCTCTCCTACTCGGGGCAGACTGTGTCCTCTTCGACCGGTATTGGGGCGCGACGGACCCCCGGGCGCCGAAGAGGGGGAAACCGCATAAGCACCGCCCCACCCGACGACCCAGAGGAGCCCGACAAGCGCTCCCCGCCTTCCGTGACAGCTCGCCTAGAACCACAGATGACAGCTCACGTTCGGACGAGGCTCAAGGTGGGAACGAGAGCGGACCCCCCACCGATGGAGACGCGGGGAACCCCGACAACGGTGGCCAGGAGGCCGAAGACACGTTCGCTGAGTTCCCCCTGACCGAAGCGGCACCACCCGCACGAGAGGGGGAGTTCGCCAGCCAACAGTGGGCCGACCCGAATCTAGAGATGGCACGACAGCGAGTGGCAGCAATCGAGGGTAACGCCTGTGACTCGGTGAGTGACAAAACTTTTCCCCATTTCACTGTTAAGGGGGGACTCTTGTATAGAGTAGTCACAATACAGGGCGGGGATGTAATTGAACAATTGCTGGTGCCACGAAGCTATGTGTCCCGTGTGCTCTATCTCGCACACACTCACCAACTAGGTGCCCACCTAGGTGTAAAAAAAACCTATGAGAGGATTTTGGCCCGCTTCTACTGGCCTGGTATAAAGCGGGCAGTAGAAGATTTCTGTCGAGAGTGTCCAGAGTGCCAGATAGTGAGCCCCAGACCACACTTTCGTAATCCACTTATCCCAATGCCGATCATCGAAACCCCGTTTGAACGGATTGCCATGGACATAGTGGGTCCCCTACCCAAGTCGGCCCGGGGCCATCGTTACATACTAGTAGGGTAGGAATCATGTCAGAGATTCTCACAGACCAGGGCACATGCTTCATGTCAACTGTATTAAAACACCTCTACAAATGGCTTAAAGTCAAAAGTATCCGGACCTCCGCCTACCACCCACAGACAGAGGAGAGGTGGAGAGTTTCAATAAGACTTTAAAGCAAATGTTAAAAAAGGTGGCCGAGACGGATGGGAAAGATTGGGATCAGCTAATACCATATGTGCTGTTTTCTATACGCGAAGTTCCCCAGGCTTCGACAGGGTTCTCGCTGTTCGAGCTGGTATACGGGAGGCGGCCACGGGGCCTGCTAGACCTCGCCAAAGAGGCCTGGGAGAGCCAGCCCTCCCCGCACAGGAGTGTGGTTGATCATGTACAACAACTGCAGGCCCGGGCCAGTAAAGTCTGCTCGTGAGAGAACACATGGAAAAGGCACAGAGAGACCAGGCCAGACTCTACAACCGCGGCGCCACACTACGAGAATTCCAGGTGGGAGAGAAGGTGCTCGTTCTGGTGCCCACATCTGAATGCAAGTTCTTGGCTAGGTGGCAGGGCCCCTTCGAGATAACAGAAAAAACGGGACCGGTCACATACCGCGTGAGCCAGCCGGGCAAGCGAAAACCGCAACAGATATATCACATCAATATATTGAAGAAGTGGCACTCGTCCGCGCCGCGACCTGACTGTGCTCTATTAACTGTTAACTCCTCTCAGGCGCCACCTCCTGTCCCCATCGGGGAAGAGCTTTCCCCGCAACAGGTCCAGGACGTGAGGGAGTTATTAAGCCGGTGTCACGACCGCTTCTCAGACCTGCCAGGATGTACCCACCTAGCCAAGCACGACATCGTTACCACCCCCGGGGTGGTCATCAGACAACGACCCTACAGAATCCCCGAGGCCCGCAGGATAGCCATTAGAGACGAGGTAAAAAAGATGCTAGAGTTGGATGTAATCGAAGAGTCCCACAGCCCCTGGTGTAGCCCAATAGTTATTGTGCCAAAACCAGACGGCGCATTGCGATTTTGCAATGACTTTAGAAAAGTAAACGAGGTGTCTCACTTCGATTGTTACCCCATGCAGAGAACAGACGAGCTCACGGAACGGCTAGGCCCCACGAGATGTATCAGCACGTTAGATTTAACGAAGGGATATTGGCAAATCCCACTGACAGACCGGGCCAAAGAGAAAACAGCCTTTTCCACACCAGAAGGGCTGTTCCACTAGGGAACAGAGCGGCATTCCGACGCATCGCCGTTCCGACTCCCCCCCATTTCGACACACCCCCATTCCGACCCAACACACAACCCCGCCTCCCCCAGCCCCCACCAAGCACCCCATCCTCCGAAACGGCGTCCGAAACGTAGGCTACACAATCCCCCCCCCCCCCCCCCCTCCGGAATTTAAACACCGCCAACGCACAGGGAAAGGCGCACGTGTGTGTGTGCGCGCGCGCGCGTGCCAATTCTCACCTTTGTCGAAGCATAGGCCTATTAATCCGACCATTTTATTACATTAAATAAAGATCTGTCTCTGTTCATCTGTCCATGAAAGCAAACGGCACGGTCAGGATGACATGTGACATGACAGCGCACGAGAGAGAAAATAATAATAATTGACTGCATACGTATAGGCTATAATGAGTCCAGGCATCCCTGCAGGACACCCGCACCCTCCGGGCGTTCACTCCATTTGCTCGTGCGTAGGCTACATGTGTGCGTGTCGTGTGTCAAAGTCAAAAGTTATTTTTTTTAAATACAGGTCATATTTCTATCCTTTTATTAAATCACTCATTCTTGAGATGAGGGACAAAAGTGGAAAGAACATGTCCCACACATAAGAGCCTTATTTTATGTAAAAAATAAATTAATTCATAAAAATAAAAGCACTTGCAAAGTTAAGTGTAATACAGTTGTGTATTATTATGCCTTTAATTTCATTATAATTGTTTTCATATTCCATCTGAATTAGTTAAAAGCAGGCCCTGTACCCAAAAAGGCCTGTATTTAGCCTGTCCCCAGCAAGTGGCCACAATTTCAAACTGCCAAAAAAGTGTCTAATACTGTCACAATCACATAAATATACATACTAAATTAAAGTAGATTGTCAACAACATAGCAAATAATATACACAGTTCATTTTAATTTATATTTTCTATTAAATATCTCATATCAAATGTTCGTCCCACGTCTCCGTCAACTCCGTCAGGTTTTTTTAAAAGTCTTAAATTAATCAGAAAATATTGTCGACAGATTTAGCCTGAAGACTCCTTTTCCAAGTCCCATTTATATTTGTTGCAACAGTGGAGTACCTGGTCTGACAAGCATTCAATTGTTTGATATTTTAAACAAACAATGTTGATAACAATGTGGTCACAGCTTTTACATGTCAACTCCGTCTGCACATTTTTATGATCTTTGTTAAGAATTCCAAAATAATGTTTATTATTTTAGTTTAGGGGTTAGGTTTAGCTAACAAAATTAAGCAAAAACAAAATGGCTACATTGTACTAAAGAGGGTTAAGATGAAAACAAATGCCATTTTGTCAACTCCGTCAGACGTCAACTCCGTCAGATTTTGTGTCTGACGGAGTTGACGTGTATCTGACGGAGTTGACAAAAGTGTTCCTAAAACAATAAAATTATTGTTTTTGAATAATGGGCAGTATTCTAATTTGGCACACAGTTAGAGCATGCCTTAAGGAACATTTTTGGCTATGGGGCCATCACAGATTTGTCTCGTGGTGACCATGGCAGCCATATTACAAAAGAGCCGCCACCTGATGTTATTTTACAATAACTCAAGTTCTACACCACCTAGGATCTTGATTCTGGTGACTAAGACCTCATTTTCAAGGATGAGGGATACAGTGGTACAATTTAGACTTTCCCTGTGACCATGGCAGCCATTTTTAAAAATGGCCGCCACCTGCTGTTATTTTACAATAACTCAAGTTCTACACCACCTAGGATCTTGATTCTGGTGACTAATCATACATTTTCAAGGATGTGGGGTACATTGGTAATATTTAGATTTGTCCTGTGACCATAGCAGCCATTTTTTTTTTCAAAATGGCCGCCACCTGCTGTTATTTTACAATAACTCAAGTTTTAGACCACCTAGGATCTTGATTTTGGCGACTAATCATACATTTTAAAAGATGAGAAATACAGTGGTACTATTTAGATTTGTCCTGTGACCATGGCAGCCATTGTTTTTCAAAATGACCACCAACCTGCTGTTATTTTACCAATAACTCAAGTTTTAGACCACCAAGGATCTTGATTCTGGCGACTAATCATTACATTTTCAAGGATGAACTTTCTCTGGGAGAGGTAAGGGCTTATTTCAGGTGCAGGTTGAGTTTCTACTGACAGGACATTAAAAGGAGGTGGGCTTTCTGGCCTTTGACTTGCCCCTTTCAGGTACAGATGCACAGTTTGACTTCACTGGCCACTGCAGGGAACTGTGGGGGAGAAACTTTGGTCTCTTGACACCCCGATTAGGTTCAGGGTTTTTTTTGGTGGAGACTTGCCTTTCATGACATCTTTGCTGCAGCAGTTGATCTCCTTACTGCCAGTGGTGGCACACTCTGGGTCTCTGGGGCATTGTATCTTGGTGGCCTCCTGCCAGTGTTTCTCCATCCTTCTCCTGAGCTCTGTGTTCTGGGGCTCTGTTATAGTCAACTTACATTGTCTTGGCTGGAGATTGCTTTCCTGCAGGGTCCAGCCCAGTCTTGTGCAGATGGCTGCTGGCCCACCTGGAGGCCCCAACCTCACTTGTTCGGTTGGTGTGATTAGGTGGGGTGGTCTTCCCCAATCAGGATGAGGGGTTTGACCCTTTCAAACGGCAGTCAGGCCAAGTGTCTGTATTTAGTTGTGAGTTTAGATACAGGATATGATTGCTCACCCAGCCCCAGGTGACATGAGGTGAAGGCTCCTTTGATTTGGTAACATTGCTTTGGTTGACATGCTGGGGACACAGAGAAAGCCTTCAGTGTCTGCACATCCTGCCTGATGGTCCTGAAGCCAAATCTTCTGTCTTCAGTCTTTCGCTCACTGTTCACTGCTCACTGTTCACCTCACTGAATTTAGCCCAAGGAGTTTGACCCCTAGTTTGGCCATAGACCCCCTAGTTTGGCCATAGCCACTTGCCCAAATGTGCCGACATGTGCTGACCTCATCACATCTGTGATGATGGCTATGGCCGTTTTTAGCCAACGTAGTGTTTTTTGTGCAAAACTAATGCTTGGAATGGATCCAGAATCATGAAAAGCCCCTAGTTTGACATGCCACATGCTACTTAAAGCATAATGAAATTTAGAACATTTAGCCTTATATTGGTTGTTGATGGTACCCAACTTTCAGCAGCTGTCAAACATGCCCCTAGGGTGGTCAAATAGAAACCAATGTGGGATATGTTAGTAGACACCTTTACAAACATTGGTGAAGAAAATTCTTGGTAAGAAATGTATTCACAGATTTTATATTATTCTGATAATATTCCCTGAGTAAATTGGTAAAATAATAGCAGGTCCACCATTTTTGAAAATGTCTACCATCCATGGTCACAGGATAAATCTAAATAGTACAACTGTATTCCTCACCCTTGAAAATGTATGATTAGTCACCAGAATCAAGATCCTAGGTGGTGTAGAACTTGAGTTATTGGGAAATAACAGAAAGTTGGCGGCCATTTTGAAAAATGTCTACCATGGTCACAGGACAAATCTAAATAGTACCAATGTATCCCACATCCTTGAAAATGTATGATTAGTCACCAGAATCAAGATCCTAGGTGGTGTAGAACTTGAGTTATTGGGAAATAACAGAAAGTTGGCGGCCATTTTGAAAAATGGCTGCCATGTTCACAGGGCAAATTTAAATAGTACCACTGTATTCCTCATCCTTGAAAATGTGGGATTAGTCACCAGAATCAAGATCCTAGGTGGTCTAGAACCTAAATCAGTTAAACTTGTCAACTCCGTCAGATGTTCGTCAACTCCGTCAGACGTTCGTCCCGTGATGTTTTTGTTAATTTCCAAAGAAATAGAAAATTCGCTGTCAAATCTTTTGTGCTTATGTATTGAAACACCAACTGAAATGATACGTAATGATGATTTTTTTTTTTTTTTTACATGGTTTTCATGTTATAATATTGAAAATAAAGGTTGAAATGACGGTTTTGAGAAATTGGATATTTCATAATAGTGTGATATTGGAACAAAATAATATTGAAAGATTTGTATTACTTAACTTGATTACTGAAAGCCATTATAAGATAACTGAGACATTTTAGTGTGTCTGACGGAGTTGACATGAATCAGGTATTAAGTGCATAAATGTCCCATTTTAGAAAGAAATGTTATGCGAAAAACCTGTTCCTTCTCAAGATTGGTAGTTGAGACCTGTGTCTACAAATACATCTATTTGATTTGAATGTATCTTAAAAAAAAAAAAAATCCAGTTTGAAAAAAGTTTTGTCCCTTATCTCAAGAATGGGTGAAATACAAATAAACTTATACATGATGTACATCTGTCTCGCCTGTTATTACTTATTCTTGCTTTGTCTGCCATCTGGAATAGAGAGATTCAGTTTTTTTCCGGAACCGGTGGGGAATGTAATTATGTAAAGGGAGGCTGCCTTGCGCACAGCGAGAGAGCGAGAAGCTGAATAATTCCGGGAAAGTGCCTTCTTCTATGATTGATACTTTGATAGGACAGCCCACTTAATTTCATATATTCCCACTGTAGGCTGCATGTCAATTTTTGAACAGTGTAGGCTCTATCGTTTAATGTTGTCTCATACACATGTAAAAAATCTGAACTGGCTGTAATTCTTTGCTTCTTAGCAAAACTGAACTTTGATGCATAATTACATGCTGGACATATCTGTTGCGTGTGTGACTGTGTGTGTGTCTTCAATTATGTGCCCACGTCACCACGTCATTGCAACATAGGTAGGCCTATAGTAAATTTGACTTGCGCACCAGAAGGGAAACAAAGAAAAAGATGACCAAAGACGGTGAAAAGTGGAAGCGCTCTGTGAAGTCCTATATGTGCCACACTGTAGGCCTTTGTTATATTATGCAGCATAAGCCTCTAAGGTGTATCAGCGATACAACATCTTTAACGATTTTGTATCGCTGATACACCTTAGAGGCTATACGTTGCAACAGGCATAAGCCCGCGCGGCCCTCAACACAGGGCACGTTCGGAAATAGCGCACAGTGCGCACTGTGCAATGCAAACTAATAGGCGAGTGCGCTCCCGGTGCGCATTTCCGAACGCACCCTGATAGTTCAGCACCACGGACAGTTCCTGATCACAGATAGACCACTCATCAGATAGACCGTTGATTGAAATTGTTTTTACATGTTGCAAATAAAGAATTCCATTTGCCACGGCCAATGAGTTTGGGGCGGTCATCTAATTAATTGTAAACAGGTGATAATCATTCAAGTTTACGCCTATAAATTATAGCGTCCCACCGGAAATAATTTATTTTCCAAAAAAAATTTCAAGCCATGGCAGCACCATACGTCCAGATCTGAAACAGTCGCGGAGGGAAAGCCCTCATTGTTGATAATTTTAGATATGTTCGAAATAAATCTAAGCCAAATAAGATTTATTGGCGATGTGCCCACCGTGGGTGCGGTGTTTTTCTGCACACGGGGTGGCTGGATCTCGAGGCCGATGATCCAGCCATCGTCGTGCTGAGGCCTCCAGGAGACCATGCCCACCCGCCGGAGGATGACCTCGTGGCCACCACAGCTCTAATTGAGCAAATGCTTGACCAGGTTTGTTAGGTTCTTATATGATTCTTGATTAATGTATTTTATGAATTTGATGTATTACCATTATCACGTGTTTGTTCTTGCTTACTGGGAGTAAATGCCTAAATTCTAAATTGTAATTCTAAATTGCAGGTCGCTGAGGATCCCACCCTGCCCGTCAAGCGGGTCTATGACCACGTGGTGGCGCAAACAGCAGCAGCAGCACGGCACCACATCACTCCCTTCCATGCCGTGAAGAGCAGGCTGGAGAGACGGCGGGCGGGCCTGATGCCTCCCATCCCGCAAAACCTGCAGGAGGTCGCCGTGAACGGCGAGTGGGCCCAGACCTGGGGAGGGGATGAGTTCCTCACGAGGCACAACCTCCAGCACGGGTTGCTCGTGTTTGGGACGGATGAAAATGTGTACAAACTCGGCCAGTGTGACCAGGTTAGAATCCCTCTCCCACATAATTAATTTAAATAATGTAATATTATCAATGCTTGAAAAGGTGCTGTGGTCAAAATGTTGCTTAATGGGTATCCACATAATATATAGCCTACTAACTTCTATCAGTAGTTCCATGGATAAAATTATAATTTTATTTTAGATCTACATGGACGGGACATTCAGGACCTGCCCACGGCCCTATTATCAGTTCGTGACCATCCACGGCCTATACCTGGGCCGGGTGGTCCCACTGATTTTCACTCTGATGAGTGGCAAGACGGAGGACATGTACCGCGCTGTCCTCCGTCATGTTAAGAGGAGGGTCCAGCGGGTCACACAACAACAGTAAGTGTGTGTGTGTGTGTGTGTGTGTGTGTGTGTGTGTGAGACGCTTTACATGCATGTGTGTACAGTATATAGGCTAATCTTTTCCCCCCTTCTTTCAAATGTGCCCTGCGTCCACCCCTCCATTCATATCTACAAGATGGAGTCCAGTCACAGTCCTGATGGACTATGAAATGGGCCTAATGAACGCCTTTCGGGCGGAGCTGCCACAAACACAGGTGACTGGTTGCTTCTTCCACCTCTGCCAGAGCCTCTGGCGAAAAATCCAGGAACTTGGATTGGCAGGTGAGTGATGGTTTATTATTTTTTTCTTTAATACAAACATTATATTACTATTGATTGTTGAGTGCTCATGAAATTTGTAGTTGATCGATTTTAGTAAGTTAACTTACTTCTTCACTCAACTTTTGCAGGTCCATACAGGGGAGACAGGCGCCTGAAAAAGTGGCTCAGGAAGGCCATGGCCATCTGCTCCGTCGCTACCCTGCATTGCGTGGCTTCATTGATTACATGGAAGCCACCTATGTAGGGGAGCAAGCATTGTTCCCTCCGAGGATCTGGAGCGTATTTCTGCGTCGAGGTGACAACCGCAGCAACAACGCGGTGGAGGGTATAACAACTTTATTTTATTTTTTACATTATTAGTATTAGTATTATTATGCTATTAATAGCCTGTTATATTATTATATTTGTTCATTGTTTTTATTTATTTTATTGTTTTCTCATTCCAAATCTGTTGTATAGGCTGATTCGCTTCAATATCAGCAAGCGAATGCAATGTCAATGGGCAATGTGCTGCATGTATCCTGTAGTTCTTAATTCTTATAAATATGATTGTTTTAGGTTGGCATCACAGATGGAACGCGCGGGTTGACAGGCGCCACCCTTTCATCTGGGTCTTCATTCGCCGAATGAAGGACGAACAGAGGATGGTGGAGAACATGTGCGCCATCGCCGAACGCGGGTCTCCACCACCCCAGCAGCGGAGGAAATGGCGAAAGCTGGAAAGAAGGTTTGAGAGTTTCTTTACTAATTAATTAATAAACGGTTTTAAGCATGGGGTCCAGGGGAGGAGGTGGAGGCTTTGGCCTATATGTTAGCTTAATTGGTCATGGGTTCATCTAACATGGGTTTTATCTGAGTTGTTTTAAACCTTTTAAATAACCTTTTACATGAGGGTTGCACTGTTATTTATGTTTTTATTGTGTATTGTGGAGCACCCCCAACATAAGTTTTTCACAATGCATGTACTTGTCTGTGTGACAATAAACATAGTAGCCTAATGACTAATATTAATTATCGAATGATTTTCTCCAACAGGATTCGGAGGCTCGTTCGCCAGTTCCGTCATGGACCACGCACCCTGGAGCAGTACTGGGATGCGGTGCAGTACTGCGTCCACAATTTTTTGTAGATCTGCTCTGGGTGAGTTTACAAATTAATGTATATATTTAATTTGGAAATGTAGTCCATGCACCTTGTATTCCACAGTGTGCCCGTGGAGAAAAGAAAAGTTCTTTAATACTTTTGCACTTTGGGACTCAAATAATGTTTGATTACGCAAAGTTTAATTACTCTCACACATGGTTAATCTCTGCAGAATATAGCCATAGCCTATAGTTAATTGCCTGTCTCAAGCCATTTTATAACTTGACTCTGCCAGATTGCGGCACTTTAGTTTATGGTGTCTCCACATGCAGTTAACAGTTTTGTATTGAGTTGTGCTTCATGAAATGTACTAATTCTCCAATCTGTTAATAAATTAATCAATCAATCAATCAACAATTCCCTGCCTGCTGCTCAACCAAGTTTACCTTAGTTCAGCACGCGTTTTTTAAACTTGCTCTTGAATTCTGCATGTCTGTTATAGTCTGCCTGTTTTTGGACCTCTGTCATACCTAAGTTATTCTCTGCCTAACGCCTTCTGTACTTCTGTACTTCTGTATGTTTGGACAGAACCTTAACGAACATGGACCGGACCCACCGACACACGGCTTTGATTATCCCCATGGACTCGACGATTTACCGACTGCCTCCCCGGAACCCTGACCCACGCTATCCTCTTCGACGACGTCTCTGCCTGGTCCCTTTGCTTGGGGGGGGTGAGGCGGCCCCCCCCCCCCCCAAGCTTGTTAATAAACAATGTCAAAACCAGTTACCTGTCTGCCTGCTTTTGAGTCCAATCTGTAAATTAATTTGGTGTCTGACAAAATGTATTTCTTGAAGTGGTTCTGAAGGTATATCTAGGTTAAGGTTAATGGTGTCCGCTATCATCAATGTGTACTGCACTGTAACCCACCTAGGCCCCACCTGTAACCCACCTAGGCCCAGTCGCCAAACAATGGCTCTTGGACATGTTCAACATCTGCCTACAAACCCAGCACATACCAACGATCTGGAGGAAAGCCATCATCATTGCTCTCCTAAAACCCGGGAAAGACCCCAACCTCCCCAAAAGCTACCGGCCCATCTCCCTGCTATGCACCACCTACAAGCTTTCGAGAGACTACTCCTCAGTCGACTATCCCCCCAGATAGACGCTGAGCTAATCCGAGATCAAGCCGGATTTAGACCGGGAAAATCCTGCACAGGCCAACTGCTAAACCTCACCCAGCACATCGAGGACGGCTACCAGAAGAAGCTGATAACAGGCGTTGCCTTTGTCGATCTTTCGGCAGCTTATGACACCGTCCAACACAGGCTGCTGATTAAAAAACTTTTCGACATCACAGCGGATGCCAAACTGTGCAACACAGTCAGATGTCTCCTGAGCAACCGGATGTTCTATGTCATGCTCAACAATAAAGAAAGCAGATGGTTCCACCAGAACAACGGGCTGCCACAGGGCAGTGTCCTGGCACCTCTCCTCTTCAACATCTACACCAACGACCAGCCCCTACCAGAAGGATGCAGCAGGTTCATCTACGCAGACGACCTAGCGATGACAACGCAGCAGCATACCTTCCCAGAAGTGGAGTCAACCCTGGAACAAGGACTGACAGATATGTCCACGTACTATCTGGAAAACCACCTGCGTCCAAACCCCGGGAAGACACAAATCTGCAGCTTCCACCTTAAAAACAAGGAGGCCAAACGGGAGCTCAACGTAACCTGGGACGGAATAAGGCTTGAGAACCACCAGCACCCAGTCTACCTGGGAGTGACTTTAGACCGTACCCTCAGCTACAAAGAGCACATCCAGAAGACGAGAGCCAAGGTGTCCACCAGGAACAACCTCCTGCGCCAATTAACCAACTCAAAGTGGGGAGCTCACCCAACCACGCTGCGCACAACGGCACTAGCCCTGTGCTTTTCCACTGCTGAATATGCCTGCCCTGCATGGTATAAATCAAGCCACGCACACAAACTAGACCCCATCCTCAACGAGACCTGCAGGATAATGACTGGGTGCATCAAAACAACCCCCACACCCTGCCTCTACGCCCTCTCTGGAATTGCCCCCCCTGACATCCGCAGAGCAGTCACCGCCAAAGCCGAGCGCACAAAGCAGGCCCATGACAACCGGCACTCACTGCACGAACACTCTGCCCCCCAAAAACGGCTCAGGTCCAGAAGCAGCTTCCTGGATACCACTGCAGAACTGGAGACCACACCATCTGTCGCCAGGACCACGGAGTGGCACAACCAGTGGAACAGCATGGGTAGCCGGACAGCCCAGTGGACAGAGAGAGGCATCACCCCAGAGGAACGTCTCGCGACTGGCCATGACCAACCTTGGGCCGTCTGGAAGGCCCTGAACCGTCTGCGGGTCGGCGAAGGACGCTGCAAGGCATCCATGAAAAAATGGAATATAATTTTTTCTGATGCATGCGTGTGTGGCGAACCACAAACAATGGACCACATCATGATGTGTATCTCTGCTCCACAATGTACTGGAGATGACCTGGCCGGGCCAAATGCTGCTGCACTCGCCTGCGCCAACCACTGGAAAGACGTGATATAGAAGATGGCCAGACACGAAGAAGAAGAACTGCACTGTACAGTCCATATATTTGATCTTTATTAACCTATACTGAATGTCAGTCTCCAGGTTTTCTTCAAATTGTGTACACTGATTTACTAATTATTATGACACATGTAGGCCTATACTGCACATTATGAAATCCACTTATGTTGAGATTCCTCTCTGAGCAGCTTTAAGCTGCATGGCTGTTGATTTGTTCGTTCCTACTAAGTAACGAATTTTGCTTATTCATACAGTACCCTCTACAAGCCAGCACATTTCAATGTTTTAAGTTAACATGCTGGAAAAAATAACAGATTTACAAGCTATCGACACATAGGCCTATATATGTACAGATTTGAATGTTAGCTTTTTTTTTAAGTATGCGCCGCCGCGCAAAGTTATGCCGTATAATGCATTGCAGAATGCAGCTACATTCACGTCTTGTGGTCTGCACCATGGGTGGATATATAAGCGTTGTTCAAAAATGTTTGTATGGTTGTCGACAAGTCCTGCAAAGGAGCGATGCACTTCACTATTCTACCACAGTGGGCTATGCAATAAGTCTCTCTCTAGTCATGGGCTTTAAAGCGAGCTGGGCAGTGCGTGTCTGTGATCAGTTAGTTAGAGTGAGAGAGAGTTCAAATCGTGTCCTCCTTTTTTCCATTAGAATCAGTCCTAAAAGAGAGACCGGGTTCGCACTCTGTGTGTGTGTGTGTGTGTGTGTGTGTGTGTGTTTGGCAGTGAAGTAATTTTCCATAGAAATAGCATATTCTGTCAGTATCGATCAATTTGTTCACATACATTTGGTTCAAAGTCCTGTGTGAACTAAACGGACCAAAATGCAACATATTTAAACATTTTGGTCTCTGATCCGGACCTTCTAAGCGAACTTTTGGGTGTGGAAGATAGGCTTAAGGCTGCGCATTAGATACTATACTCACAAGTAAGATAACATGAAAATATTGGATTAGTAGCCTATTCACAAGGAAGATTGAAAATAACAACAATAACAAGAATCATAGCCTAGGCCTATATAACAACAACAACAACTAATAATACAAATAATAATAAGATGATGACAACAATGATGATGAGGATGATGACAATGTTTATAATACAATATATGTGACAAGCATTATATTATTGCGTTTTAATATTCCCACTGCAGGGCAACACGTAGGCCTACGTGACTGCTTTGAGGTTACGCAGCATGCAGGCTATATAATATCTTATCGTCTACGATCATTGAAGAAGACTCGCTGTCCAGGAAATCATACTCTGTCATCAGTATAATAATAATAATAATAATAATAATATAATAATAATAATAATAATAATAATAGAGATAGAGTCTGTCCGTCAGACAGACATCTCGACCGTACGGAAAAAAGGCCGCCTCCCCACGCACATGCACGGAGTGGGGTGGTGGGGGGGCTGGATTGATGTACGTATCGGAGGCGGGGGGGGGGGGGTCGGAGTGGCGGGGTCTTTCCCAAAGTGGAGAAACCCCGCCATTCCGATCAATAGGGTTCGGAATAGCGATGTGTTTAATCGTCGGAGTGGCGGGGTCTTAACCAAAGGGGAGAAACCCCGCCATTCCGATCAATAGAAGTCTTGCCATTCGGGCTGCACGGAGCCCCCGCCACATTCCATCGCTTGATGGACAGAATACTCCGCCCCCACCGTGAGTACGCCGCCGCCTACTTGGATGACGTCATCATACACTCGAGGAGCTGGCAAGAGCACCTCCGCCACTTGGAGGCAGTGTTGGATGGGCTACGAGCGGCCAACCTCACTGCCAATGCCAAGAAATGCAGGGTGGGGATGACAGAGACAGATTATCTGGGCTTCACGATTGGACTATTATCAGAAATTTATCGAAAACTACTCCACGAAGGCAGCCCCGCTATACGATCGGACGCGACAGCGGGAGCCGCACCACGTCAGATGGAATCCAGACGCAGAGGGGGCTTTTGAAATATTAAAAGGAGCACTATGTGAGGAACCTGTGCTCATGTCCCCTGACTTTAACCGACCCTTTCTCCTACACACAGACGCATCGGGGACAGGCGTCGGCGCGGTTCTCGCGCAAGTAGTGGACGGAGAGGAGCACCCCATCACATATGTCAGCCGAAAGCTGCTGAAACATGAGCGCAATTACGCTACAATCGAAAAGGAATGTCTCGCCATCAAATGGGCGATACACCATCTACGATATTACCTCTGGGGGCGCCAATTCACCCTCATCACCGACCATGCCCCACTGAAGTGGATGGCCACAAATAAGGACAAGAACAGCAGAGTGACGCGCTGGTTCATTGACCTACAGAACTACAAGTTCACCGTGGAGCACCGGCCGGGCAAGTCGATACCCCACGCGGACGCGCTGTCCAGGCTATATGAGGACAGGAGTGATGATGTCCCCCGCCACAGCGTGAAACATAGAGGGGGGATATGTGGCGTCTCGGTCGAGGACCGCGCACCACAGGTTGGTAACCCCGGGGAGAGAGAGAGAGAGAGGGGGAGGGAAGGCCTGAGACGCTCCGTGCTGGGTGTGGTCCAGGACGCACGGTACATCCCACGGCATCTCTTCAATTACAATTATCAGACGAGCTGACACCTGCGTGCTGACACCCAGACAACATAAAAGCTCTCTCTCTCTCTCAGTCTAGTCGAGACTCTCCCGGGGGGACAGACTGACCTGGTGCTCGGTAAGACCAATCCATATTCCCTCTCACCATGTTATATTATATAATATAATTATATTATATTGATCGACCCATAGTAATTGTGATTCTCTCTCACAGGACTATCCAGGCACTGACTAAACCTACCGTTGGGCGCAGAGGCTTATGGCAACTCATTCCCCCTATCCCCTATATAAGAGACACTATTTGACTGGAGGACACGGCCCGCTATAAAGCACCGTTATTTGGACCCAGGGACGGAGAAGTCCCAGAACCTAAGTTAAAACCTTATTCACCTTTTCTAGGGCTGAGTCCTACTCCCGCCCTCTCCCTACTAGCCGTAGGCTGAAAAGACTATGTGATATAATTTTGAGTGAATAAAACTGCGCCTAAAAAAGGCTTGTTGCAACGCTGTCTCCTGTGTTCCTTGATGTGTAACCAGAGCCCCCACAATATGCATGTGTATATGCGCTCCTGGTGTCGCTATAACAGGATGATCTGGAAAATAGCCCATCTAAAAGCTCAAAATGTGTTGTGTTTTTGCTTGTAGATCTGATATTTTCAAATTCTGCAACAGAACTGCCATCACCTTTTGTCCAGTCTTCACAAAAATAATGTGCACATTTTAATTACAGTTAGTTACCTTCCTCTATGAATTTCCTGAGAAATCCAGTGACCACACTGATTTTCTCCAATGGGATCGGATCGTCCTCTTCATCGTCACTGTCACTCGTTTGTGTTAGACAGTCTGAGTGTACTTGACCATTCTGTCCCCCTTTTCCGGTTCAAGTTCGGTCGGTCACTCTTTCTGTCTGTTATAGTACGATGAAGCTGAGTTCCAAGTATATTTATATAGTGGATTCAGATCCCAGGACTCTACAGCGACTCGCCTGTATATCCTGGGTATCTATTGAACTGCTGATGAAGAGAGAGCACCGCCCTATACCCCCAGCGTCTCGCCTAAAGGATAGTGCGCCTCTGTTATTAAGGCCCAGGCCTCAGGCCCCTCAGCGCTTCGCCTGAGGAGTCTGGCCGTTGAACACAGAGGTCATAGCGTCTCGCCTGTGACATGAGTTGGGTTGAAATGCAAACTTTAGTAGATTTCTTCTATTTGTCCTGACTGTGCATGGCAATTGAGGCAACTGACACATCGCTCACCCAATACTGCATACTTATACCCTGGAAACATAATTCAATATTAGTTACAACAGTATACTCACCAAAAATAGACGGATACAAGACCAGGGTGTTGATTTTCCAAAAAATGTGAAGATTTATTATACAGTTGTAGTTGCACACAAAAATGATATAATCCAAAAAATAAAGTAAAATATAAAGTCGTTTAGCAAAACTGGAGATATTCGGCAAATTACTACTAAGTTTCTAAAACTGGCGCTATCTACTTTCTTTGAAAAGCTTAGAGCATCCTCTGTGATCTGGTACCTCTCCTATCCCCTCCGGACTGAAGACTGGAACCCTGAACCCTCTGCCCTGAGGGGTTTTATACTGTATGGTCCTGAGGGGGGGGGGTAACCTTTGTTTGTTTTCTTGCTTTTCTTACCATGCTTTGATATTTTTGGAAGATGGCTGGCGCCAAATAACTCACTATGGCTTAGTGAGGGAAAAACAGACACACATTCTTATGCCAACACCTATTTATTTATGGGCCTTTACTTATCAACTAAAGAGATCTAAGGACCTTTTACCATGTCCTTTACAAACACACCTCCTACAAACATTACATTTTAGCATTAAAACTAAATCAAAACACAATACTGTCTCTAAGAATCCAGGGAGGGTAAAATAACATCATCCCTACTTTATATTAAAACTTGTATTTTTACTTAACCTGTTTAGGTTTACACCTCATGTTGTCATATGATCACATGAGCAACCTGGAATCAAACTTCTACTTAGTTAATAGGGAGGCGAAAACAATCATCCCTTTTTCAATTCAATTTGTAAACTATTAAAAACAAAACAGTTAATAATCATTATATCAGTTTCAGAGGTGAAAACAAAAACAACACACAATAAAATGAACTCATAGTGTCTGCCTTCAACATCCAACATGGGGTGAAACTAGTGGGGGGGGGAAAGGGGTGGCTGCTAATCTCCAAACCAAGGGAGGTCACTAGGTCAGCCAGACAGTTCACTGATAAGGAGGACAACATGCAAGTCAGCTGTTTCCTTTCTTTTTATCCAAATGAGTATAAAATATCTTCTCACAGTACCCATATAAACCTGACCATACAAACTTTACAATAGATTTATACAAAAAACACTTTGGCGAACAACACCAAAGTTCTCATCACGGTAATGACATCCATCACCACTAAACCGCCGTCTTCCCTGATATATCAGTGGGCCATGTGGAACTTCAAAAGTCCCCCTTCCTGCAGTCCGCCCTGGCCTCGCCGCTTTTGAATCTTCTCCTGGGGTGAGGTACTGGTCCTGTTGACATGTGGTCAGCTATCAGATCTGTGTCTGGCCAGAACGTCCTTCTTCTGTACATGCTCTCTTGAATGTAAACATGCCCATATTCATTCTTCTGGACATGCTCTCTTGAAAGAAACTCATAACGCCTTGGGTAAGCATTATATCTCTTGCGACCCCACTGCCCATATTCATTCTTCTGGGATCGCCCGGTCTGCATTCTGGGGACCTTTTCCTCATACTTTGAAGACTGCGTCATCTGCTGGGGAGGCGGCCTCTCCTCTGTTGAGGATTGCCCTGTGCAATCACTGGCCCTTGACCCTTGACCCCAGCCAACTTCACAACCTACTGCCGGCCTGTCGACAGTTTGTTGTGGCTGGGGCCAATGGATCTTCTCGATCATGGTCTACAGGGCATCACAAGAGCATTTCATTATAAAAAGGTTGAGCAAGTTGTGTGTTGCATCTATCTATAATTTAAAAAAAACTTAAAAAAAAAAAATAATAATAATCAAGACACAAACCAGCTTACCTGTGAGCAAATCTCCACAGTAGACTCCCTTGGGAACACTATTGGGTGTACAACTGTACATCTGGTCTGGCTGAAAGAAGCGGCCACAATCCGGTTTCTTTCAGGCCTTTCCGGATCTGTTTGATTGGCTGCATACCATGGTGAAGTACCTGCAACAATTATTGACAGGGAGGCAGACATGAGTTCATATCTCCCAAAACGTTAGTCATGTTAACACTACACTGCTTCTGTAAGGTCAATTATAACATACCGCATATGAAAGCAGCAACTGGAACACCCAGTCATGGTTGGTGGAGGTTGGAAAGGGTTGATACCAGAGCTGGCAGAGATCAGTCACACGGCTCATTTCTTCTGCAGTCAGTTCTGATTTCCTGAGCTACAACAAGGACATCACAAAATCATTAGAGTAGTCAATAACATTTGGAGTACATCACAGGGACACAAAAAGCTTGTTAAAATTTCCCAACATTGACCAATTCATTTTGCTGGATAAGAAGACACTCAATTCTGATTATGGTGCATTGAACTGTGTTACCCACCAAACCAATAGTTTCCCGATGGTCAAGATCAGCAACATCCTCTAGGGTCAGAGTTGCGGCTGCAGTTTCAGTTACACCCCCAGTCAACAGTGTCACAACAGCCAAACTCAGTCCTGGGAACCCGGAACCACCATGGATGAAGTTATGGCCAAGTATCCGACAGCCATCGCAAACAGTTTGGATTCCCGGAGCACACCAGCTGCAGAAGGAACCCGGTGATCTTTTTCCCCTTCAAAAAGGGGCGTGAGGCTACCAGAACCTAAAGAAGAAAAAAAAGGCAAGAACCCTAGTCAAAATAATAACGGGGTACTGTATATATATACACCGCAAACCTTTCTGGAAGGGTGTCAGTGTGCACCAACATATATACAAACCTAAATTAATACTGAAGCCAGTCTTCAGTTTCTCCATGGCCAGTGACAAAACATGCCGATTGACACCGTCACCAACAGCTTTATCTCCTTGAAAATAAAGATGACCTCAGATTAAAATATAAATAGAATATATGAATGAATAATTTATTTTCAGAAGTCGCATGCATTTAACGTCAACTACACAAGTAAAAATAAAATAAAAAAGTCAATATAGTAACTGAACAGAGTGTGTGTGTGCGAGCGGTGGGGGGGCATACCTGCCAGTCTGCACATCAACGGAGCTGCCCACTTAATGTCGTTCCTTTTATAGAATACAATCAATGTGCCGTCCTTTTCTTCTTCAGAATCAAACATGTCCATTGAGAGCAAGAGGGTTGGATATTTGGCGTTGCGCTCCAGGAGATGCCGTCGGAACAACTGACAGGCTTTTTTGGGGTCTTCTTCAGTCTGCCATGCTGAAAATGTAAAAGTTGGTTTGTAAATGAAGTTTAGCTAACACTACATTTTAAAGCCACATATTAATGGTGGTAGCCGGGTACTGTGAAGAAACATGACTTTAAGGTTTATTTATCACTCAAACACATTTGTAGAATTGGTTAAACGTTGATATACCACTTTTTTGACATCACTTGTAGATACGGTCTATTAATTTGCTTAAACCAATTAGAAACAAGTTTGAAAACTGGTTTCAAACTACACCATAGTAATTGTTCTGGATAAATTACCAGGTGATGATTGATCCCGAGACGCTCTTTGGACTGAAGGTCCGGCCAATTCCTCTCCACCTGTTGGGCTGGCTGCTTCCCTGTGCCATGCAGTGTCAAGTCTTGAGGAAAACAATAACAGAATTACGAGCATGATTATGATTCTTTATCGTTTACACCCACAGCTTTGTTGTGGAAGACTAATTTATTTATTTTAACACATCAAAAATGTCAAGACCTAGTTATGCCATTTTCCAGATCGATTCGAAATAAGTAACTTGTCCCAAAAACTACATCTATACATAACATTGTCAAGTACAGTAATTGCATTGTCAAAGTGTGTGTGCGCACATATCCAGATAACTTCTGTCAACTTACCCTTCACCACAAATGCTCGCATGGAAGGGAAGCACAGCAGCCGGGAATGTTTGCTGACAGATTGGGCAAACCTATAAAAAGGGGGAAAAAATTAAGGCAATAGTAAATACAGTTCTGAGATACAAAATAAGTACATTGTGTGTCCCATAGAGGACCACTTCTTTGAACAACATTTCCTTTTACAAAAATGTTTAGATTTATTATCGTAAGAACGATGGCTTCCATTTTCGCATTGCAACCTTTCAGGACTAGAAAGCCTGCAGTTTCTATTAGCTTGTATTCCCCATTAATGATGTCAATGGAGGACGGTTTCTGAACTGCCCACAGCCCTCCTATGAGAAAAAATGCGCCATTTTTTTATGATTAATATAAAGATAGGTTGAAAAGTCATGCTACCTTACTTCCTATGCGGGATAATGAATAAGCCTTTAATTACACTTGATTTGGCAACCCAAGATCAAAATATTGCTTAGTGGCGTCATATTATACTAGTAGATGGATTAAGCCTTCATTACTGCCTCGATTACATCACAGGATCCTGTCAAGTCTGTGGAGACTTCAAGCTCAGCTGTAGGAAGGTCTCCGACTGTTGCAGCACGTACTGGCTCCTCAATGACAGTCCAGTCTTCAGCCGATGGCTCGCTTTCGCAGTCTTCCTCAGCAGATGGGTCACATTCGATCTCCTTAAGAAAATACAAGAGAGTTATACGTAGCTGTAGACGGTCATTCACACAGAAACCCCCCCCCCCCCCAACCAAAATAAAAGGGCTTACATTGGCAGTGCATCCCTGCCGGTGTAAATGTAACATCTGCACAGGGAATAGACATGCACGCTTTATGCAGTTCGCCTTTGGCATCCTGGCATACTCAGGGGCGTCGTAGGGCAGTGGCTCAGTTGACATCTCCTCTTGCAGTGGAGCAAGATATATTGTGATCTTTCCATTGTTGGATACAGTCTTGAGGGCGTTGGTGGTGTACCCGCCAGGGGCCTGTAAAATGACCGACAACTTCCGACGTCCGCTACCACCTAATTTAAAAATGAAAGAGTGTCCATAAAAACCTAGATGATACATCAATTAATATCAGGCAAATAAGACTGTAAAACTATTTGAAGCGTGATGTTAATGGTTAATGCGAAGGATTTTCTCTGGGGATTTTTTATCATTGACAATGGTGAACAATGTTACCTGAAGACTTGTATAACATCCAGCCTCCTTTCAATGTCTGCAGCCTGGGAAACTCGTTGAAAATTCGAATTTCCATCTGTAAGACAAAAATAAAATAAAAAAAATAAGAAAACAACCCACTATAGGCTACAGCAAATTATCAATATGTATCATCATTTAGCAATTAGCATAGACAGATACCTCATCATGGTCACATTTATCTGGCAGACTAATAAGCCTTTTTCCAAGCCCAGCTAATGCAAGTTGAAGCTCCTCTTCTGGTCCTTTGGGGGTGAACTCAGCAGGTCCCGGAAGGACATATATGTTGAAGTTTATCAACTTAACCACAGAAGTAGTGGCGGCGGAGAACCGTTTCTTCCCTCTTGGCTGCTCGGCTCTTGAATAAAGATGTTTAAATGGCCTGATGTGGGAATGATAACATTTGTGAGCCAAACCAGATAGGAACAAATGTATAAATATACACGTTTCCGTTTTCCATATGATGTACTGTATTCTTGTCATAACAAACTTAGATCTGTGAAATGAGGGTGCATCTCATCTAAAACACAAGTTTGGTAACTGCTACATTATGAATTGTATGTAGAATTTAAAATAATCAACAGAACACAAGCTACATCATTGAGACAAGATGTAAACCTATTGGTCAGTCAAAGTGGAAGTTAAAACTAAAAGAGCACATCTAGCGGTATGATTACTAGTATTGGATTAAAACAGTAAGCAATCTTTTGATCTTGGCTTGCCAACTTTAGTTTGAAATGCATCACCTTTTCATGGCCTGCCCCACCTCAAGAACACTGCTACATGGTAGGGTGGTCTGGAGCAAGCTGCCCCTCTGCAGGCCCTGCCTTGACAGGGCTTGAGGAATGTCCAGCACTCAGGCCACTGTCAGGAGAAGAATCAGTTTTATAGTCACATTGGTAAGCACTTGTGCTACACTTTTGCTCTGTAAAGCACTTTGAGCTGCATTTCATGTCCTGAAGGTGCTATACAAATAAAAATCATCATCATTATATCACAGGTTACAAACCCTACACAAGAATACATAACAAAATACAAATTTAATTGGTATTCATCCCATATTAAATATCTAGGTGTGAATTTGCCCAAGGACTTGTCACAGCTGTTTGATGTAAATTACAAAGGTGCAACGGAGAAGATGTATGATGATCTTGGCAGGTGGAGCGTGCTTCCTCTCGATTTAGGTGGCAGAATAAGAGCAGTCAAAATGGTAGATTATTATACCTTTTTTTGTCACTGCCAGTAGAAATACCTTTAAAACAATTCAGGGAATGGAATAAACATATCTCACGTTTTATTTGGGATAAAAAAAGGCCAAGGGTGAAATTTTCTACCCTACAACTGCCCCGAGAGAGAGGAGGCATGTCTCTCCCATCTTTAAGGGACTATTATCTAGCAGCTCAGCTAAGACCCTTGGTATATTGGTGTAACCGACCCTACATTGCAAAATGGAAAAGCATAGAGTTATCCCTGATGGATGTACCAATACAGTCACTATTAGGTTGCACTGACGGAGAGAAAGGAATGTTTCAGACAAGGAGTCAGTGGGTAAATTTGTCGTTCAAAATATGGCTGGAAGTTGTTAAACGCTTCCAGCTTCAGAGGGAGGCAAAACTTTTAAATTGGCCGGCATATGACCCTGACTTCATACCAGCAGTATTAGACAATAGGTATAAACAATGGCACCACAATGGCATCACTTCTATATGTACTATGATTAAAAATGGAAATATTGACAGTTTTGAAAACCTAAAGCAGAAATATGGGTTGGCTAACCAGGACTTTTTCAGATACTTGCAAGTAAGGGATTATTTTAGTAAAAAAGTAAAAGGGTCTACTCCAGGTATTACAACAAGCCTAATCACTGTATTTATAAATGCCTATGGCTCAGGAAGCAACAGGGGTCTTGTGAGTAAACTATATAATGGGCTTATGTCGTTGAAAAAGGACTCTACAATATATGTGAAAGAGCGATGGGAAAAAGAGTTGGGAATTGATATAAGTGATGAAGCATGGATGAATATATGGGAAACGCAATCAACGACCACTAATTCCTTGACTTGGAGAGACTTTTGTTGGAAAAACCAGATTTCGCTTCTTTATTACTCCAAAACAGAAGTCCAAACAGACTGGCAACCATATGGACTGTTGGAGAGAATGTGGAGATACAGTGGTTGATCATGCACATGTCTTTTGGTCTTGTCCTGTAATTCAGCCATTTTGGAAAGAAGTGACAACACTTATCTCAAACATTATGGGCTTTAGAATAGATGATTCATTCATATCTTTGTACCTGGGACAACTCCCAGACGGGTTAAATCGGGATGACTCATACTTACTTAAGATCCTACTTGTAGCAAGTAAAAAAGCTATTACAAGAAATTGGTTACAAAAGAATTGTCCTACTGCCGATCTATTTTTCAACATTGTGAAACAACTTCATCACCTAGAACAGATGACCTATTCTTTAAGACTGCAAAAAGAGCTGGGTGAAAGAAGATGGGAGAAATGGACAGAGTACTTAGCTGGGGGGGTGGATGTGGAGTGAATATGGGCGGTGTCTTTCCAGTTGTCATGTAAAAAAAAAAAAAAAAAAAAAAAAAAATCTGTAATATGTATTGCTGTTGTACATCCCATGACCTCTTGTTTTGTTTTGTTTTTTGTCTTTTGTTTTTTATTCAGTTTTATTTTACTGCCGATGTTTCTGTCATATTGTATGTCTTGTTTGTCTTTGGTGTCTGTCTTGCCTATTCAAAAATTCCAAAATAAAGAGTTTTAAAAAAAAATCATTATATCACAGGTTTACAGAATATAGCATTAGTACAATTAGTAGAGCATCGTTCACATTTTACATGGTTCCTTACCTGAGACTTGTGAGCCAACTCCCGCCACTGACTGGCTGTGGCCTGCCCTGGCCGTAGTGGCTGGGTGGTCTACTCTGTTGTTGGTTTCTAAAAAAGTTCATAGTTATTAATATTATCACAGTTTTACAGAAGTAAAGTGGGTTTAATTAGCCGTAGTGCATTGTTCCTACATATTTACAGGGTTCCTACCTGTAGAGACTTCAGAGCCGACTCCTGCCATGACTGGCTGTGACCCGTGACCTGGCCTGCCCAGGGGGTACAACTCATTGCCCACTATAGTCAATAATTCCCGTAAGGAGATAAGGTCTGTAAAAAAGACACAGTGCTTATTTTGGATATCATGCTGCAAGATGGCAGAGCTGAATTAGCCCTGCAATAAATTGCATAAATAACATACCACAAGATGGCGCTACCTTTATATTAAAGTGATTGAATAGATAATGTTACAAACTTCTCTGTTGGAATATGATCTTTATTGTGTATATATATTTTATTATTGATAACTCTTATTGTGAAGTAACAAGCCCCAGACAGGAAGTGCTTGTTATCTGTATCTGTATATAACCAGGTGTGAATAAATCTGTCAGTGACGTGTGTCGTACTGATCCAGCAACACTACAGCTGATGCCTCCTGGTGTGACTTTATTTACTCTTCAGTATTATTCCTCCATCTATTATATCTTCACTTCTTATTTCTGGTACAACACGCAGTATTACAGCTGTGAAACTCAACAGGTTATGGGCCCAGAGAGACCGGATTTATTTACGAGGTGAAAAGTTTGTTGTCGGCGTGCTAGTCTCGAGTTAGGCTAACAACAGAACAACAGAACCATGCGGGCTGATTCGAGTGGTCAGACTCATTGGTCAATATTGTGTTTCGACGGAGATGCTGAGAGATATATACTGTGGGAGACGAGAATGTTGGGCCATTTGAGACTACAGGGGTTGAAGGATATCGTCCTAAAAGATCTCGAGCCACCCGTCCAGGGTGAAGAAGTTGATGTGCCCTACGAAGACAAGAACGCTATGGCATATGGAGAGCTGGTCCAGTTTTTGGACAGCAAGAGCCTGTCGCCGATTACACGAGCAGCGACGGATGATGGACGCAAGGCACTACAGATCCTAAGAGCCTTTTATACAGTCAAAGAGCCGGCTGCAGCAGCATCAGGAAATGACGGTGTCATGAGCGCCCAGATCCGAGTGCCGCAGCTGTCTATGTCTATGCTACATGAAAGTCCTGATGATGACCACCGAGGGACTGTGAGCGTTGGTGACGGTAGGATGTGCTACAGATGCGGCGTGAGAGGCCACATCGCCAAAATGTGCGAACGCCTGGAGTGGTGCGAATACTGTCAACGTTCTACACACCGGTACGCCGTCTGCAGAAGAAGGAGACAACAGCGGCGAGATGAGGCACGGAGAGTGTCTGAGGAGAAGAAGAACAGCGAGCACGAGTACTCATTCGGGGTGAGAGACTGTGATGCCGAAGTTCAACAAGTGAGAGCCGAACAAGGACATCGTGATCGTGAGAGACAGACGGGTCTGATGGTCGACACAGGAGCGACTTCCCATGTCATCACGGACATCACAAAGTTCACAAGTTTCGACGGCAGTTTCCAGCCTAAAGAACACTGTATGGAGTTGGCTGACGGTACGAGATGTCGGGGAGTGGTGGAGCGCAGAGGAGATGCAAAGGTGATCCTGATCGACAGCAGGGGGCAGCGCCACACAACTACCCTGAGACAGGCATTATACATTCCTACATATCCACAGGACATGTTTTCGGTGCAAGCAGCAACCACCAGAGGTGCCACTGTTATTTTCCAGAAAGGTAACAATGTTCTGAAGTGCAGAGATACCAGGTTCAAAATATATTTGTACAACAGAATGTATTATTTGAACACAGTGAACGACCAGAAATGTATGGCTAATGCTAATGGTAAAGTGCAGACGCACAGGTTGAAGTGTGTGATCCCACCCATTGTAGAGCGCCAGACTGTTAATGATGATGATGATGATGATGATTTATATGTGCCGAGATGGAGGGGTAGGTCTAAGATAAATACTCCACTCCTACCACGAGGGCAGGTTCAGCAGCAAGTGCACGAGGCTGTAGTAGCTACACCTCAGGCAAACCAGACTGTGCAGGTTCAGCAGCAAGTGCACGAGGCTGTAGTAGCTACACCTCAGGCAAACCAGTCAGATGAGGGCCAGGCTAAAGATGAGGCTAAACAGCAGACACGTTACCCTTCCAGAGTGAGGATGAAGCCAGCCTATTTGAGTGACTATGTAACTGTCAGTGCAGAAAAGGTCCCGAAGAACATGGACTATTCCTACAGCTACAGGTTAAGAGTCAGACAGCCAGAGGGCAAGAAAACAGTGGGGGAAGCAAGCAAGAAAGCAGTGGGGGACAGAAACGGGATGGTGCATGATTATTGGACTAAAAATCACACTAGTACTCAAAACCCAGCTATGCAGAAGAAAATGAGAACACAAAAGAAACCAAAGAGAAAGAAATGTTCATTTGTGTTAGAGTGATATCTGATTATGTGACTTATTTAATCTGCTATTTATTATTGAGTATATGAGAAGAAAATATGCATTTGAGAAGAGTAACATGTGTATTTAACTTTATTATTGAAACCAGTAATGACAACATTGAACATGATGACGGATGTCAAAGGTTTAACTTGAGTGTGTTACAGAAGTGTTAAAGATTTGTTTGAAGAGACATATGCATTTTGTATTATATGGTGAAAAGAAGAGAGGGGAGAATATAATGTATATAAGAGAAATGTATGAAAAATAAAATATATCCAATGTGCGATCAAGTGGGGGTGTTGGAATATGATCTTTATTGTGTATATATATATTTTATTATTGATAACTCTTATTGTGATGTAACAAGCCCCAGACAGGAAGTGCTTGTTATCTGTATATAACCAGGTGTGAATAAATCTGTCAGTGACGTGTGTCGTACTGATCCAGCAACACTACAGCTGATGCCTCCTGGTGTGACTTTATTTACTCTTCAGTATTATTCCTCCGTCTATTATATCTTCACTTCTTATTTCTGGTACAACACGCAGTATTACAGCTGTGAAACTCAACATTCTCATTAATTTAATAGACTCATAAGGCCTAGCCTCGGAAACCCAGACGTTTTTATTTCCAGGGAGAAAAATAAGTCTGTGTCTGAGTCCACTTAAATTTGGCATAGAGTAGTGCAAACGTTGATCACTCTGCTGATTTCTGATCGTCTGCACATTTGTTAAATTGACGCACAACCGTACACACGCACGCATGCACGCACACTCCTCTCTCTCTGTCGCTCTAATTAGTCTCATGCCCAGCAGGCAGCAGCTGCGCACAGTTTCGGCGCCGGAGGGAGCTGCCTATGCCATAGATTAGAAAGCATACTACTACTACTACTACTGTGAGCTTCACAAACAAATCAAAGAATGATAATCGTTTCGAAGCAGTCATAAATTAATCCAGTTACATTATTTAGCGTCACTATCAGTTATGAAATGGAGAGAAAAATGAACAAAGTGGACGGTTCAACCGTTGTATCAAATCAAAAACAGCGAGTAAATGAACAGTCTACTTGCACCGTGGCTAGTAGTTAGCCTAGGTGAGTATAGCCTGCTAGCCTACAGTTGAAACGACGCAATACTGCCAACAATACTGTAGTATCAATGAAAACTGTACGAACATAATCCAACTGAATTTTTATAATTAAGCGTGGTTTGTAAGGTTAGTATTCACTCATGTGACGACAAATGCCATGGGTTTCACCATCATCATACAACTAACGTTGCTTCGGTGGCTAGTATAAGCAGACCAGAATGCTTCAACTTATAATTCATTAAGAATGCATTATTTACAACGAGGATATAAAGCCAAAAACCAAATTACTTACAGATGCATGGTGTTGAACATTTCTAGGCGTAGGCGGATTACTGCTCATGTTGTCTCTGCTCTGACTGTCTCTTTCTTCTGCCAGTGCCAATGTCCCGCTTATTTTTTTATGTGTGTGCAGGTGAGCCAATGCAATGTGTGTGATTGGCTGATGAACCTATCAATCAGAATCTGATTTTGATTGACAGGTCTATCAGCCAATCGTAAGATTAGGCTTAAGATGAACGGACTGACGTAAGATGAAGCGTCACAACAGGCCATTATATAAGAACTTTCAGGAAGTCCCGATTTCAGTTGCTTCACAAAATATCAGTCTGACTGCCCCCCCTGGTGCTGACAGAATACACCGGATAAAATATGCAACGTCAATTTGTAAGTAACACCTTTATCTCTATAAGTTAATTTAGTGTGGAATTATATAGTCACAGTATTAATTGTAGCCTACCTGATCGATGCACACACTTACTACATTCGTTAGTTCACACATCTTTATGTGACATGATGGACAGATGATCTGTCCACTTTGTTGAGAAACAAGCTGGTCAACGTAAACAACTTTTTTTTATTTTTTATTTAGGAATTAGCCTACAGTATATTGACAACTATACTATTGATAACTTGAAGTAGCTCTGGTCCATATCCCTAATGCTAATTCTGCCCTGCATTATAATTAGCATTAGGGCTATAATGGATCAGAGCTAAACTTGAAGGTACAGAAATTGACTATTGTAACTGTTAGATCGCTCTTGCAGAAGATATATTTGTTTTAATTAACAGCATTATGTCTCTGCAACTATCTTTTAAAATAAACTTGATTGTTTTACAGGATCTACCTCCACAAGCTGAGGTGAACCCCAATCTTGCATTGCATGATGGAACTAATGAAACTGACTTGACATGCTTCATTTATTTTGATTTTGCACACTTTTGAATGTCTGACAAGTTAACTTAAAAGTGGTGTTGAATATTTGTATAGCAATTATTACTACCAGAATACAAAGTGTTTGTTCTCCCCATCTCTCTAGATCTTTAGTAAAGTGCATTTTCAGGTCAGAATACCAATTTGTATATAATCAGCATAGAAAACTCTTTCAGTTTTTACTAAAGAGTTGGAGAGACCATTGTTACTCTGCACTCTATAGCCATGACTATTATCAATAATATAGTTTTACTTTAATAAGACATTTAAGGGGGAAAACATATAGGCTAATGTACAGTATGTTATCGTAGCTGGACTGTTCAAAATATGTGAAATGTGTAATATGTGATTTGATGTTAGCCAGCAGATAACAGTTGTCATGTTTTATCCTCTAGGAATCAGTGAGGCGTGACATCCTTCAAAGGTTCTATGATCGACTGTCTGGCTTCCTTGAGAGGCAACCTGTCGATGTGGAAGGGTTACAGTTTGCCTGCCACCATTATTTAGTTTTATTAAGTGCTCTGGGTGACATGGTAGCTGTAGGACCGCACATACTTTCTGCTCTTTCACAACTGATTACTATTATCCAGCAGGACAGGGAGAATGAGCAGACATTCATTACATTAACATTGCAAAGAGGCCAAGGCCGTCCACGATTGACCGTGTCAGTAGAGGCTCTCACACCTCTTGTAGAAATGGGTCTGCCATCAAGTGTCATTACCAGACTCCTAGGTGTGTCAAGAGCAACGCTATTCAGACGAATGTCTGAAAATAACATCTCAATATCTGCCACATACAGTAACTGCAGTGACAATTAATTAGATTCATTGATCACAACAATTAAGAGCACAATGCCAGATGCTGGGTACAGGGTAGTCCGAGGTGCTCTACTTGTACAGGGACACAGAGTGCAGTGGGACCGACTGTATGCGTCCATGCATCGTGTGGACAGTTTTGGTGTTCTTGCCAGGATGACCCGTCTGGGATGTGTGGTGAGGAGGACATACACAGTTCCTTACCCGAAATACCTGGTGCACATTGACACCAATCACAAGCTCATCAGGTATGTCTGTGTCAAATTTAGTAGATCACATTGGCCCCATTTACATGCAGAAATTCATTCGGAATGAATGGATTCATTCCAGTCATCAGGAAAAAAAATGCTCATGTAAACACCTTGATTGGAATAGAATATCCCATTCCGAATGAATTTCCATTACGGTCTGGAGGGGTGGTATATACCATTTGAATCGGTATAGATCACCTTAACACTTTATTTTCCGAATGCTACTGGGAGTTTGGAATACATCTTTTTTTATTATTCTGCCCTGAAAAATAAAATACACCAGTTTTTTCCCCACATAATAAAATGTGCTATTTACAAACCCATCAGCGAATTACAGTGCCATTGCCAATTACTGTGTGTGTGTCGGGTGCTATTAAAGATTATATACAATTGTTTTGGGATTTAAATTTTTTCATTGCCTGTGTTTTGCTTTAGGTACAACTTTGTTATCTTTGGGGGAATAGATGGCTATTCAAGGAAGGTAGGTGTATTACACTGTCAAGGACCAAACGACTGAAAATGTTTTGCTGAACATTATCTATTTAAAAATGTTTTAAACCTTTATCAAATTGTTTTATCACTTAACCTCAGCTGCAACAAGATCCTGTTAAAATAATTATATATTACTAGTAATTGTATTACTCTTGAACCAAGCATTTGGGCATTGATTGTTTTGGCCCCTATAGAATTTTGTCAGTGGAGACTATGGGCTGGATTTTGAAGGTGCGTTTTACCATGTGGTAATACATAAATTGGCCTCGCTCTGCGCACAATCGTATTATGAAAGCCTTATCGTCCCGTGTTGAACGCACACACATATGGAATACGACGTTGCTGAATATTTTAGCATTGTGGGAGTGTCCATATGTTAATTATTTTCGCTTTGCGCAATTTGCTATTAAGCCCCTTGACCTGCGCATAACGATTAGACGTGGGTCTAGGCACCTCATAAACGCAAAAGCAGATAAAAGCACTGTTTGATTTTACACTTGAGCGGCTCTGGGACGCTGCTGGAGTGTTGCCAAGTCTGTTTATTATAAGCGGCTTCTTTTTCTGTAAAGTTGCTTGTAAATATTGGTAGTTGTGGTTGCTTTTCTTGTTTCTAAAGGTTTCTCTCCTAATGTTGTTTAAACCAGTGATCCTCACACAGCACATTCCCATGTCAGGCATCCCCAGATGAATGCATTTGCCCAACTAAGGACGGCTAATACAAAAATGTAATTACATTTTGAAAATAGCAGATCTACCAGCTCACAATGCATCACATTCATTCATTAAAACTATGAACTCTGACTGCAGGCGGATATATAATGATCATTATAACAATGTGCAAGAAAATATTTAAAAAGATGTAAGAACTTTATATTTGTGGACAATCAAAATATGTTTTTTATTTTAATGTGGTGTCATTAAAATTAATCTGGATATGGCAGACTCAATATCTAGAAAATAAAAACATGGCACTTCATTTAAAATAGGTTACAGACCCCTGTTATATGCGCTTATTTTGGGATTATTTTTATAGACCTATTTACTTGTTTCTCTGAGACATGGCAACAGCGTCTTTTTATTGCGTCATTTTATTGGGAATGTTGAGATTAGAAACGGCCATAATTCTTTCATTTCTCAACCTTAAAAAAAAACAAAAACATATGCATAATCCTTGGGAAGTTTGCTTTCATACGCTGTATCACACTTGATTCAAGTCTTCTTCAATAAAATGCTACGAGCGAAGACCATACCATCACGGGACCATACCGCATCACGGGCATACGCACCAGGCATTCAACTCATTACTCATTTCAAATATAATATAATTATAATTTAAATTAAAATATAATTTTACTGGTGTTTCTCAATAGAAACAACTTATTTTGAGGCATGAAGGTGACAGCATGCAGTGCAATAGGAATAATTAACCCAAATGTGACAAAGTCATATATGTCATGTCTTCTATGGTGCCAGCCTGAAGAAATGTAATAATAACGATCCCCAAAGTGCGCATTCCGTATGTGACATCAGCTGACTGGTAAAGAAAATAGTACGGACATGTTGATTGGGTAACTCTCAAACACGCCTTAAACACTCCCATGACTAATTCAAGGCCGTTTTGCGCACTCCACGGGGTGTCGAAAGCGCTTCTTAACATGCTTAAAATTGCAATATGACATACCTCACGCCCCCAGCTCATATTACTGTAATAGGTAAAACGCACCTTCAAAATCTAGCCCTATGTGTGCTTTTATAGATCATGTACCTGGAGGTCGCAGACAACAACCGGGCAGACACTCACCTGGCCTTCTTCAACAAAGCTGTGACCAAACATGGCTTTCCTCTGAGGTATTCATGTTTTTCCTGTCATAAAATATTGTCTAACTAAATGCAACAATATTCAATTTAAACGTATTGGGAATTTACTGAATGAACTTCACCTGAATGGATGTACTTCTTTTTGACGCATGGAACCCCTTGTACTTGAGAGCTACACACATTTCACTTCATAATGAGGTCCTTGCATGAAATGTTTTATTTTGTGTTTTTGTTTTATTTTCAGAGTGAGAGGAGATCGTGGGGGAGAAAATGTGGGAGTAGCAGAATTAATGTTCACTGTTCGTGGAACTGACACAAACAGCTTCATTGCAGGAAAAAGTGTACACAATCAAAGGTGAGTTAAAGCTTTTAATATGATGTAAAATTAAGCAAATAGAAAATGTTTGCATCACACCACAGGGCTCGTTACAGAAACCATGTCACAGATTCTGAATGGCTGCTATGCCTACAAAGGCTTTACATAGCACGCCACCACAGAATAGTTATCTTATAACCAGTGTTGTGACTAACGCCCTTACTTGCGTTACGTTACATAACGTAATTTCTATTTGCAGTAACTTGTAACCTAACGCTTTACATTTCCCCATTCCATAACGGCCTTATAGTTATTGTGCGAGCGTTATCCGCGTTATGGCGTTATTATGTCAACTTATGTGATCAGTGAAAGTCTCGCAGCTCCGTGAGTCTATCATACAGGCGTCTCTGTGCTGACTGCAGTGCAGAGAGCGCTCTCTGTTTCGTTTGTGCAGTCAATCATACTAGCGTCTCAGCCCACATGGCTTGATAGTTGATACACCCTAACTTGATAAAAACAGGTCATTGATTGGCTAACGTAGGGCCAGATTTCAGGGTAAGCCAATCAGAGACAGTCTACAGGGTGGGCGGGCTTACTGGCTGTTGTAAACAGTAGCATATTTCAGCACAGACACTCAAACCCGTGTAACACATGCATAGATACGACACAGACAGAAATCGCCGGTAGAACGACAATCATATTAATACACTACAGTACTACATACTTTGAGTATGTGCGACCAAAGGACAACAAAAACATTGAGGTAAAGGGTAAATTGTGTGGCGGACATAAAACACTGTCCTCAGCAAAAAAAAGCAACGCAAACCTCCTCAAACACCTCAATACAGTGCATGAGGCTACGAGACTTGTGGCCAAAGAAGACCAGGCTAAATCTGATGGACCACCACCACCAAAAGTTCCAAAACAGAGTCTGAGTCAGACAAAGTGATAGCCAGATATGTTGTTGAGGAAATGCTTCCCCTCTCAACCGTGGAGTCTCTTTCTTTCAGAGCACTGGTCAGCAACATACCAGTGAAAGCAGGGCCAATGTGCAGAAAAACATTTTCAAAATACCTGGACAGTGAATATTCAAAAATGGAAGATGAGCTCAAAATTAAATTTGATAAATTGGAATATCTCTCGACCACTGCAGATATATGGACTGCACATAACAAAAGCTTCCTTGGTGTAACTGCACATTGGATAAATCCTGAGACCATGCAACGTGGGAAAGCAGCCCTGGCATGCAGAAGGTTCAGAGGTCGGCATACTTATGACAGTATTGCAACTGCACTTGATGATATTCACTCATCTCATGGCATATCGCAGAAAATTACAGCAACTGTTACGGATAATGGATCTAATTTTGTCAAGGCCTTTAAAATGTACAGACCCCTTGATGAGGAGGATGAAGATGATGCAGAGGATGATGATGAGGTGACCTTTATAGACATTGGAGATATACTGCTGGATGGTGCTGAATCTGATGCTGAAGTGGATGATGTCATTGATGTGATTGCTTTACCCCCACATCTGAGATGTGCATCACACACATTAAACCTCATTTCGTGCAATGATATGGATAAGTGGTTGCAGTCAACACCTGCAACAAAAGCAGTCTACAGAAGTGCTACCGCAAAGTGTGCTGGGTTGTGGAACAAGACCAGCCGATCAACAGTGGCCTCAGAGCTCCTGGAGGACATCGTTGCAAAGAAGCTGCTGGTACCTTGCACAACCAGGTGGAATTCGTTTTACGATGCCCTGGCTCGAATTTCTGGGATACCGCTGGTGGATTTGAACACCCTCTCCTCAAGACTACAGCTGAAATCTATCAATGAAAAGGAACATCTATTTCTCAAAGAGTACTGTACCGTCATGAAGCCACTTTGTAACGCACTGGACATTCTTCAGGGAGAAGAAAACTGCTATTATGGCACACTCCTACCCACACTGGAAACGGTGATGTCCAGGACTCTGGAAATGAAGAATGGACTGCAAATCCTTGTTGGCCTACCAGATGCAGTTGTGGAGGTGAGAACTGTGATTGTCATTTGCATTTTTCTTTAATTTAAATAAATCAGCCAATTGCATTTTATAAATGCACTCACCTGGGTAGGCTCCTGTGTGACAGACAGCCTACATGTGGATGTGTGAGACTGTACAATAAATCTGCAAAGCATTTTAGCTCTAAAGTGTAAATGTAGGTTAGGCGGACCTACACATTTTGTGGCCCTGAAATAAAATTAATTATGGAACTATGCATGTAAATGTATAATGCATTTTCCTTTTCCCCCTTAAAAAAAAGCTATGCTCATTATGTACAAATTATAATAAATACTAAATAACTGAATAATGTATTGTTTTTGTCTTGACTCTTGTTATATATACACATCATTTCAGGCAATCAAGACAAGATTCACAACTGTTCTTGAGAGTGAAGATGCTGTCCTGGCTGCGGTGACACTGCCAAAGTTTAAGCTCCGCTGGTTGCATGACAGGGAGAGGAAAGACCAGGCGAAGGCAAGGCTTCTATCAGAATGCCGAAAACAGGTCCTTGAACAGGAGCAGGAACCAACCGACCCAACACCAGAGCAGAGTACTGGGTCTGCCAAAGAGCGTGACTTATTTTCCCTTTCAGATGATGAGGACACCTCTGCCCCTGCTGAAACTGAAGTAGCTGATTACCTCAAATCAGGAGCGACAGGGATTGACACTCTTAACAAATTTCCTTTGATAAAGAAAATATCTCTTAGATATAATGCAGCCACTCCATCCAGTGCCCCAGTAGAAAGACTCTTTAGCCTGGGTAGCCTGATTTTATCTCCAAAGAGGAACAGGCTATCAGATCAAAAGTTTGAGAGGCTTCTCCTCATGAGATTCAACCATTGGTTTGAGAGCTAGGAAGGAAGAAATTAACAGATGGAGAGGAGAGGAGATTTGGAGATGGGTACAGAGAGAGAGAGAGAGAGAGAATACATTATACCACCACTAGTGCTCTCTGCTGGAGTGTCTTTTTGTTTTGGAGTATTGTTTAAGGCTTAAGCCATTTGTGGGTTTTTTTGTTAAATACAAACAAATACAAATTGTGCATTATTTGCAAATCAGCAGCCTTACCGAAAATGTGAAAAGCACAATGTGCTTATTTATTTTATTTATAACTTTACGGTGTACTCATTTTATTTGATTATTATTTATTTTCTTCATATTGCACTGACAGCACCATTTGTTTAATTGTTTTGAAGGCAAGTTGAGGCTACAATAAAGATGCCTGTCAAAATTCCTGAACATGTTTTATTGTTCCACTACATTTCATATAATGTTAGGAGGGAGTTGTGTTTTCTCTTACTGTGCGACAGAACAAAAAACCTTCTTTTAAATCGTTTTTTTATATTATTTTATTATATATATAAAATATATATATATTATATATATATATTATTTTTTTAAGTAAAGTAAAGTAAAGTAGTTACTTTCATAATTTCATGTAAAGTAAAGTAACAAATTACTTTTTTAGATAAGTAACGATAACTATAATGCCTTACTTTTTAAAAGTAACTTCCCCAACACTGCTTATAACAAATGACATATCTAAACATTTTACTTTTACACTGTCTCTTGACACATTCCTGTGTCAAACCCTCCATGTTTTCAACTGTACTGAAAATCATGAAGTCTTTGCACATCTCTCTGCTACTACACCAGATTTTGTCAATGAAGGGAACAGGTCAGTTTCCATTCTAGAAGTGGCCTGGACCTTTGATTCTAGCTTAGAAGAAGCCTTTATGACCAAAGTCATTAAGTACCAGCCGCTCCTCCAGACCATCATAGAGCTAGGCTATGGCTATGTGTTTATCTTTGGCAGCCTAGGACATGTACATAGGTTGGTTGTAAGAGGCTTCCAACTTGGAATGCCAAGAAAAGCAGCTAAACGGCTTGCAAAACTCTGTGCAATCTCTTCTACTATCTGTAGACGTCAAATATGGCGAAGACGCTGTAACTTGTACCCCTGAAGGGTGTGTGGGTATTTGACCAGGATTTACTTACTGCATTCTCTACAGTACCTTGTACATATTTGTGTCCTTGTATTGTATCTCTTATGTGGACAGAAATATGTGTGTGTGTGTGTGTGTGTGTGTGTGTGTGTGTGTGTGTGTGTGTGTGTGTGTGTGTGTGTGTGTGTGTGTGTGTGTGTTCCAAATATAGGATTGAACGCCTCTGGCGTGATGTGTTCATGAGTGTCACTGGTGTATTTTACAACATCCTGCACTGTCTTGAGGACCAAGACTTGCTCTACATCAGCAACAGTCTTCACTTATTCTGCTGCCATTACGTGTTCCTGCCACGCATCCAAGCCAGCCTGGATGTCTTCAGTGAGGCTTGGGACAACCATCCGATCAGGATGGAGAAAAACCTGACACCAAATCAGTTGTGGCTGGTGGGCCAGGCCCAGAATCCTGTTGCTGAACCAGAGGTAAATCATAAATGTATGATTTTTTTTAAATGTCTCAGCACAGCTCTTGTCCCCTTATAGGACTACGTCACCCATTTTAAACCCATCTTCATATAATTTGTACTCACTAATGCTCATAAGATGGCAACATTTGTGTCTACTCTGTGGGCTGTATTTTGCGTGTCTTAAGTACCAGGTCTTATTACCTAACTTGAGTAAACTAAAGACCTGGAGGCGTGGTCAATGCTCTTTGGCCACTCAGAATAGCCAAATGGCATTGAACACGCCTCCAGGTCTTTAGTTTACTCAAGTTAGGTAATAAGACCTGGTACTTAAGACACGCAAAATACAGCCCTGTGTCTCATGAGGGCTGTAACAGTTCAGAAACCCACCTATCAGTGTCATTATTGTTAGACAGGTTCGGCCATTTCAAACAAGATTTAAACTTTTATAGTAATGCGAGAACAATATATTCTATTATAACATGCACATTGTCCATGAAGACAGCCTGCAGTTTCTATTCGTTTGGATTCCCCATTGATGTTTGTGTGCACCTGTAGTGAAGTGTCAACATAGTGTATTTTCCATAACATTATGACTTCCATTTTCCATGATTTCTTGTTATGTATAGAAAACGGTATAATTGTCTTCATTTTACAACTATAAGATGTGTAATTCGTAGGTTGTAGTGCTTGTTTAAATGCCTATACTTAAAATTGAATTAGCACAATGTTCATACACACCGTTTGTCTTTCTCAGAGTGTGCTGATACCAGACATTGAATGGGAGGAGAGTGGCTACATGTCTGAACACTCAGGGGTCAATGTCCCTGTAATGTACAGTCCTCTTTCAGATCATGAAATGTTGGAACTACAAGACAACATCAATCCATTGCAACATTCAGACTGTTTTGGGGTGGACATATATCTCAACACTGTCCAATATGTTGAGCAATTCATTCAGGCAACATCATAATGAGATGCTGGGTGTGTCCAAATAAAATACAATTGTCAAACAATGTACTTTGTTGTTGTTTACGGGACTCGTCATTGTGAAGGTTTAAAGGTGCTATAGCGAGAGACAGCGAGATCAATTCGTGGCGGTAGCGACTCGCCACGACCTATTGTTTTACGCCATGGCGTATTCTTCATTATCCGCCATGGCAGAACAGAATCCGCCATGGCGAGTTGATCAATTCGTGGCTGCGGGCGACTCGCCACGACCTATTGTTTCACGCCATGGCGTATTCTTCATTATCCGCCATGGCGAGAACAGAATCCGCCATGGCTTATTTTTAAATACGTCGTTATTATTTTTTTGCGTGCCGTGGTGCAAGTTATTTGTCCTAGTAGTACAATTCTCGGAATTATTTCATCCTCTGGTAGTGTAACGGTCAGCGCTCTCGCCCCTATAGTCAAGGCACCGTGCGGACCCGGGTTCGAATCTTTCAAAAAGCAAACTTTTTTTTTTTAAAGTTCTTTTTTTAGCCGTACCGGTATGTATACAGTGTGTGTGCGTGCGTGCGTGCGTATACAGTGTGCGTGCGTGCGTGCGTGCGTGTGTGCGTGCGTATACAGTGTGTGTGTGTGTGTGTGCGTGCGTGCTTCATCGTATTTATTATTATTACCTGCATATTAATAATAATAATAATAAATACGATGAAGCACGCACGCACGCACACTGTATACGCACGCACGCACGCACACACACTGTATACATACCGGTACGGCTAAAAAAAGAACTTTAAAGTTTGCTATTGTGCAAGTTATTTGTCCTAGTAGTACAATTCTCGGAATTATTTCATCCTCTGGTAGTGTAACGGTCAGCGCTCTCGCCCCTATAGTCAAGGCACCGTGCGGACCCGGGTTCGAATCTTGCAAACAGCAAACTTTTTTTTTTTAATTCTTTTTTTAGCCGTACCGGTATGTATACAGTGTGTGTGCGTGCGTATACAGTGTGCGTGCGTGCGTGCTTCATCGTATTTATTATTATTATTATTAATATGCAGGTAATAATAATAAATACGATGAAGCACGCACGCACGCACACACACACACTGTATACGCACGCACGCACGCACGCACGCACACTGTATACGCACGCACGCACACACACTGTATACATACCGGTACGGCTAAAAAAAGAACTTGAAAAGAAAAGTTTGCTTTTTGCAAGATTCGAACCCGGGTCCGCACGGTGCCTTGACTATAGGGGCGAGAGCGCTGACCGTTACACTACCAGAGGATGAAATAATTCCGAGAATTGTACTACTAGGACAAATAACTTGCACCACGGCACGCAAAAAAAAAATAACGACGTATTTAAAAATAAGCCATGGCGGATTCTGTTCTCGCCATGGCGGATAATGAAGAATACGCCATGGCGTAAAACAATAGGTCGTGGCGAGTCGCCACCGCCACGAATTGATCAACTCGCCATGGCGGATTCTGTTCTGCCATGGCGGATAATGAAGAATACGCCATGGCGTAAAACAATAGGTCGTGGCGAGTCGCCACCGCCACGAATTGATCAACTCGCCATGGCGGATTCTGTTCTGCCATGGCGGATAATGAAGAATACGCCATGGCGTAAAACAATAGGTCGTGGCGAGTCTCCGCCGCCACGAATTGATCTCGCTCCACCTGGCTATAGCACAGACTTTGAAAAAACAGATGTATTCAACATTTGCACACTGCTTGTTTTCCTTCAACATGTCAATCAGTCCTCTTCATACAAGCCTTTCCTGATTCATTCATGGTGCTAAAACATTCATAAGGATTAAGTAATACATTAGTGATGGGTTATTAAAAAGTCATGAAAATTTACTTCACTTAATGCCATTCACACTGAACATTCACCATTGCTTTTTTTTAATGTTCTGTGAACTCTGCCATCCAGTTTTCTTTAAATATGGTGTTAATTGACCCTGTGGCTGGTGGACCGTATAGAAGCGTAGACCCTCATTGCCTGACTTATCTGTGGAAAGCCCATTGGAGGCCGAGAAATCCCCTCGTCTGCGCTCTTGATACTGGTGGTGTGGTCATCAGTGGAGTGCCAGGTGTAGACATGGTCATGATTATAATCCAGGGTGTCTGCGGAACAAAGATACATAAAACTTATTTTTGTTTGGCTTCCTTGAGAATGCAGAATAAGAGTGAGCTTCTCAACAAGAGCTTCTCAATTTAAATAGTGATTTTGACTTGTACACTGTACAGTATAGACTACCAATTGCAGTTAACATTTAAGAGACCTTAGCAGCTAGTAGACAAGACCAAAGCAGAGCATTCTGCAATAGCCAATCTACATAAGCTCAATGCATTGTGCAATTTTGTCACGCAAGCATGAAAATGTATATCTAATCTCACCTATACATTTAATCAGCAATGGTATATTTTGTCCATTCTGATCATTCCTAGGCTAGACAATGAAATACAATGTAATGTATAAATTGAAATAAATGCATTACATGAGGAGACAGTTACCTTCCTCTGAATTTCCTTAAAAATGACATGGAACGGCATTGGAACGTGGACATCGTCCTCTTCCTCGTCACATGTAGGTTGTGGCCAGCAAACGTTCTTGATCATGTTCTACAAGGCATCAGATACAACTTTTGAAAGGTTGCAAAAGTGATATTCTTTGTAGAAAGGTTAAACATTCTCATTGCTTTAGGGGCGCTAGCCCGTCCTATATACATAGGTTTAATGTTTGTTTTTAGTTTAATGTTTGTTTTAAAAATCACACCTGTGTGAAGTGAGGGGCGCTAATATATTAAAGTCTAACTCATGTTGATTATAGGTGATGTAATGGTGATGTAAAACAAACATTAAATTATCTTTATTGTTAATGGCATGTAATGTTTGTGTTAGGGACATGATGACGTAAATTTTGCTTTCATTGTCAATGGGGTTTTTAAAACAAACATTGAACTAAAACCAAACATTAAACCTGTATATAGGAGGGGCTAGCACCCCTCAAAAACGCCATTGACAATGAAGGGACATTTTACCAGCTTGTCCCTACTCCCTAACACAAACATTAAATGCAATTAACAATAAAGATATTTTAATGTTTGTTTTACATCATTACATCACCTAATCATAGCTATACCGAATTCCCTCCTCGATGTTGTAAGATGATAAGAGTGCCCCTCACTTCACACAGGTGTGATTGTTTTTTGTATTACATTAACCACATGCAATATGTACAGGATACCCCAGAACTAAACTACCTTATACCCTGTACGAACAGAAGGCTTTAACAAAACTGAAAGGTTATACTTAAACTTGACACTTATTAGCCCCCGGACCCCCATTTGAAAAGATATGCCAGGGTCGGGACCCCCATAAGAGAAGATTATAGCAGTGATTCTCAACCCGTTTAATTTCAAGGACCCCCCAGATTGACATGCATTATGCATTTCTATCTCTGGGACCCTCAATTTATATTGTAAAATCTATGCTGATTTTAGTCTGAGAGTGTACAAATGGAACCAAATAGACCTGTTTGGTTCCATTTGTACACTAAGGTGCTCTTTACACGAGGATGGTGTTCATAAAAGACGGCAAAATAAAGTATCGTTTGCTGCTGTCATTTAGACGAGAACCGTGTCCACAGGAGGTGAAAACGCAACGAAGTGAAACCACCTCCCAGAGTGGAAATCTTTTAGAACGCCGTTTCCTATGGTCTCCATATAAACAGGCAAAACGGTGGATACGCAAAAATTGTGACATCATGGCTTACGTCAGCTCTGGTCGGCTCACCTGTGTCCTACGTTTTTACATGGTGTCATAGGCATGCGTCAGTTGCTAGGGGAAACGAACAACAACCATGCTAGTGATGAGGACGCGACGTTTGTTTACTTTCTGTGTAGAAGAAGAACGGAAGTAGTTCTACGCATGCGTGACTTATGTCTATGGTTTATATATGCGCTGCGTCACACGGACCCCACAAGGACACGCGCCACCTAGCGACCTGGCATATATATGCATGCACTTTGTAGCGTTTTCATTCAAGTGTGCGTTCTCATGTAAATGGTCCAAAAAAATGAGAACGCAACGGGACTTTGACGTGTTATATGGAGATGGTCGCCGTCTAAAAGAGGCCTAAGTGTTACAGACCTGCAAGGGTCCATTTGGTTCCAAAATATAATTTAGCTGGGGACCCCCTGAAACTGCAATGACCCACAGGGATACCCGGACCCCATATTGGGAACCACTTCTTTACAAGACTATTATTTTACTGATTTCTTTGCCACAAAATAGCCGATCTACAAGCTCACATGGCAATGCATTATTGCATTGTGAGCTTGTAGATCGGCATTTTTTTTGGCTAATGTTCCCCCAGAATATGTAGCCTGGGGTTATTAAGCGAAAGATTCTCTTACAGCACCTTTAAGAGTTTGATAACACAAGTGGATGATAGATTAAATTAACCCCTAACCTTAATGATTTGAATAGTTTGAATACCACTGCACTATTGTGAATTATAATTATAATCTATTCAAATGTTATATAGACACTATATATATATATATATATATATATATATATATATATATATGTTATACAGACTGGTATAGGTTACTCACCTTAATATTGAAGATGCTCCTCATTTTAATAATCACTGAAGCTCTTCCAAGCATCGATGCAGTGCAAAAGGAGCCCCCCCCCCTCACAATGTAAGTAATCTAAGGAGCCATAGGATTGGCTGAAGGCGGACCGATCTGATTGGCCGAGGAATCTGTCAATCAGAATGATTGACAGATTCCCTCAGCCAATGATGACGTTCGTTAACGCCCAACGTCAGAAGAGTCTCAAATATAGTCTCAAAGGTCTCACAGATTTGTAACTCACAAGTTCAGATTTGCAACTCACATGAGTGAACTCACAAGTTCAGATTTGTGTTTTGTATCCGTGTTTCGCATCTGTGTTTTGTATTTGTGTTTTGTATTTGCGTTTTGTATCTGTAATCTGCATCTGTGTTTTGTATCCGTGTTTCACATCTGTGTTTTGTATTTGTGTTTCAAACACAGATGCGAAACACGGATACAAAACACAGATGCAAATTACAGATACAAAACGCAAATACAAAACACGGATACAAAACACAGATGCGAATTACAGATACAAAACAAAAATACAAAACACAAATACAAAACACAAATACAAAACACAGATGCGAAACACAGATACAAAACACAGATACAAAACACAAATCTGAACTTGTGGATACAAAACACAAATGTGAAACACAAATTAACTCACGTGAGTTGCAAATCTGAACTTGTGAGTTACAAATCTGTTATTTACTGTGAATCTTTTGAGACTGAACTGACTCCATACACACACGCACGTGCAGAGCAGAGCAAAGGTCTGCCTGCCTGCATGTCTGCCTGTCTGTCTGTCTGTCTGTCTGTCTGTCTGTCTGTGCCTGCCTGCCTGTCCTGGATATGGAATGAACAAATGTCAAATGACACGGAAGCTCCTGTCAATTACTTCCATGAGAGGTGGTGGAGTTAGCTGCTTTAGCAGACAGTTTGAGAGGGGGAGAGGTGGTGGAGTTATCTGGTTTATAGCAGACAGTTTGAGAGGGGGAGAGGTGGTGGAGTTAGCAGCTTTAGCAGACAGTTTGAGAGGGGGAGAGGTGGTGGAGTTAGCTGGTTTATAGCAGACAGTTTGAGAGGGGGAGAGGTGGTGGAGTTAGCTGCTTTATAGCAGACAGTTTGAGAGGGGGAGAGGTGGTGGAGTTAGCGGCTTTAGCAGACAGTTTGAGAGGGGGAGAGGTGGTGGAGCTAGCTGCTTTAGCAGACAGTTTGAGAGGAGAGGTGGTGGAGTTAGCTGCTTTAGCAAACAGTTTGAGAGGGATAGAGTTGGTGGAGTTAGCGGTGTGATATGACTTATTAATTTCAGTAGTATTGGCCTCTTGGTTATCTCTGATATTTGATTTATTTGCAACAGTAGTCTGTTCATGTTCTCATCACAATTTGAGAATAAAAGCCTCATTTTGTAACTTAATTTTATTATTAATCATTCCATGTCATGACAATAATTTTGTTCAATGAGGTTTGGCCTTTCCTATAGATGGAAATGTAGTCCGTTTTCTGTGTGTTTCCTAATTCTTTAGGACCAACATTATTTGGGCTTGCGGCCCTTGGATAAAGGCCAGAAAAGCCAAACTGAGCTCATGCAAGTTTGAGTCAGATATGTTCTATTTCTGTTTTAAACTAATAAAAACAAATTAAAACTAACTGAAATTATAGACAAAATACCCTTAGTTTTAGTTTTTATCAATATGTATATGCCTTTCGGATATTTACAATATAATTCATTTGATTAATTTCCTCATTTCTCCAAGTTTTCCGTATTAAAAAAACCCAAACTATAACTAAATGAAACTAAACTAAAACTAAGCATTTTCATAAATGAATAAAAACTAGCAAACCCGCTCTAAAACTAAACTAACTGAATTAGAAAAAAAGATGTCAAAACTAACTAAAACTAAACTATAATGAAAAAAACAAAACTATTATAACCTAGTGTGTGTGTGTGTGTGTGTGTGTGTGTGTGTGTGTGTGTGTGTGTGTGTGTGTGTGCTTGTTGGGTGGGGGTGTGTCCACTCAGTGTAAAATGTGTGTAGGGGGCGGGGGCATGCGCATACTCAGTTTCTACCATACCTGCACGCTGACACACCCACACCTGTTATGCCTGCTGCACTGACACACACACACACACACACACACACACACACACACAACACGCAAATCCCGAACAAATACCCACACACCCTTCAGGGGTACAAGTAACAGCGTCTTCGCCATATTTGGCGGCTACCGTTTGGCTGCTTTTTTTGGCATCCCAAGTTGTTGGAAGCCTCTTACAACCAAACTGTACATGTGTACATGTCCTAGGCTGCCGAAGATAAACACATATAGATTGCACCTATAGCCTAGTTCAATGATGGTCTGGAGGAGCGGCTGGTACTTAATGACCTTAGTCATAAAGGCTTCCTCTAAGCTAGAATCAAAGGTGCAGGCCATTTCAAGAATGAAAACTGATTTGTTCTCTTCATTGACCACGACAACATCTGGTGTGTTAGCAGAGAGATGTGCAAAAATGACAGTATTTTCAGTACAGAGTTGAAACATGGAAGGTTTGACACAGGAATGTTTGTACATTCTCACAGACAGTGCAAAATGTTTAGATATGTCCTTAGTTATGAGATCAACTATTCTGTCGTGGCGTGCTATGTAAAGCCCTTTTATAGGCAAAACAGCCATTCAGAATGTGTGACATGGTTTCTGTAACGAGCCCTGTGGTGTGATGCAAGCAATGAGGTGCATGGGTGGAGGGAAACCAGAGGGAAAGGTTGAGTTTGGTGGGAAGGATCTGTAGCCTGGCCTTTACTGTAAAGGTGATAATGTCCTCATTGAGAGCAGTGTTCCTTATAAATGAATGGGAAACAGAGTGGTCAGCATGGGTATGCTGTCATCACCAAGCATGCACCTTGAGCTCGGCTATACAGCCAGCTAAACTCTTGTCCACATATCAGGCAGAGACAATGTTGAATCCTTGTGATAATATCTTATGTAGAAAAGTGTAAAACTGTACAAAGTACAAAAACAAAGTGTCATCCTTACAGTGTAATGCTTAATACAAGCAAGAATAACATAAGAAAATGTGTACATGTATAAGAATGTAAACACAATATCCCTTAATAAGTAACGGTATATTTTATACCAACAGGGCTCTCATAATAAGTATATTTTTTATATAACCAAAGAAACAGCACATTACTAAAATTAGGAAATATCAGAGTAGGCATCAGAGATGCAGTCATGACAGAGCAAATAAACACTCAATGCACATTTCAAATGTAGGTAAGTAAATAAGAAATAATATCCTGTCACAAGGTTAATAATCAATCAAACAATAAGTATCACTTACAGATGATGCCTTTTTGAAGGCAAAACGTGACAGATGGGACTGGATTGAAAACAGAACATAACAAAATGCCACAATGTGCTGTAGAGAAAGCAACTTCCTGTTTGTCTGCGTGTCCTTCAATTGTTGTCCCCCAAAATAGGTTCCTACCTAACAGAAGTTTCTAGGAGGAACATTTGAACCAACACAAGATGTCACAAAGTTCCAAAACACAACACTCCCCGTCTGGCGTCCATAAGGACGCCACTACAATTTATGACTTAAGTTAGACTTCATGAGAAAGGAGGAGGACTAACTCTTAAATCGGCCTGGTGAAGATCTTTGCTGAACCTTGGCGGATCACCTTAAGCTCCACCTTTCTGACCAGTGTATCTTTGCTGGGGATTGCCTTGACGATAACGCCCATAGGCCATTCGTTTCTTGCTGCTTGGTTGTCCTTCATAAGGACGACGTCTCCTTCTTTGAGATTAGGTCTTTTTTCCAGCCATTTCTGACGACTTTGAAGGTTGCTGAGATACTCTCTCCGCCATCTCACCCAGAATGTCTCTGCTAGTGTCTGTACTCTCTTCCACTGATGCTTGAGTATTTCTCCTTTTGGAAATTCAGCAGAAGGATTGTTGGGAACGCCAATTTTCTGTGTCAAGAGCATGGCCGGGGTGAGGATGAGCGGAGCTTCGGGGTCAGAAGAAACGGGTATTAAAGGCCTGGCGTTTACAATGGCAGCGACCTCTGCCATGAATGTACACAACACTTCATGTGTAAGTTGCGATTTACCGAGTTGAAGGAACATTCCATCCAAGATGCGCCGTGCAACACCAATCATGCGCTCCCAAGCGCCACCGAAGTGCGAGGAGTGAGGGGGGTTGAAGACCCATGTGCACCTTTGATCAAGTAGGTAGTCCTCCACGGTTGATTCGGTAGGTCCTGGTGGAAGCAACTTGAGCTCTTTACTGGCGCCGACAAAGTTCGTGCCACAGTCTGATCGCAACTGCTTAGCTGGACCCCTGATTGAAAAGAATCTCCTGAGAGCATTTATGAAACTTGACGAGGTCATTGATTCAATTAACTCAATGTGGATGGCTCGTGTACACATGCAGGTGAATAACACTGCCCATCTCTTGCAGTTCGCTTGTCCGCCCCTGGTGCGACGACTGGTTACCTCCCATGGTCCAAAAACATCGAGGCCCACGTAGGAGAATGGTGGGTCTATCTGTAAGCGTTCTGCAGGTAGGTCAGACATACGTTGGTGCTCTATCCTACCTCGCAACTTCTGGCAGATGACGCATTTGTGTAGAACACTACTTATTTCTCTTTTTGCTCCCACAATCCACAAACCACTTGCTCGAATGGCTCCTTCAGTGAGGTGTCTTCCTTGATGCTTGACAGCCTCATGATGGTGACGGATAAGCAAGGTTGCAATGTGGTGTCGGCTAGGGATGATCAGAGGATTAGTCTCATTTTTTCCAAGCTGAGACTCCACGGTGCGGCCTCCTATTCTTAGCAGACCATCACTGTCGATTATGGGCTGAAGCTTCCTAAGTGGACTGCTTAAGGGAAGGTTACGATCTGCCACAATGCACTTGAACTCTTCTGAATATAATCGAGATTATGATCTGCTCTGCTTTTGTTAGTTCCGATTCGGAAATACCATTCTTGCAGAAGTGCCAGCCGGCACAACTTCCATGATCTGACCTACTGACAAAGCTCCGGGAGATGTGGAGAAGGCGAGAGATGGACTTGGTCAGTGATTTCCAGGTAGAAAATCTCTGGAAACGTTCAGAACTCAGGCGACTGTCCGGGATCTGGGTAGCAAAGGTGGTTACATCGGGACGAACCTCTTTGTCAAATTCTGGTTCGACAATATTGAAGAGGCCATGGTCTTGGGATACAGATGCTTCCTTATCACATAGGAAGGCTGGTCCAGTGAGCCATGTGGTACTAGTTAGAAGGCCTGCAGGTACAGACCTCGACCCATGGTCTGCTGGGTTGTGTTCTGTCGGGACGTATCTCCATTGGTCTGGTTTGGTCGATTGCCTGATTCGTTGCACTCGGTTGTTTCAATTTCAATTCAATTTTATTATAGTGTCAAATCACAACAAGTTGTCTCAAGACACTTTACAACCAACAAAGATCCACCCAGAGCAAGCAACATTGCGACAATGGTAACGAAAAACTCCCCTTTAGGAAGGAACGTCAGGCAGAACCCGACTCTAGGGTGGGCGGCCATCTGCCTCGACCGTGTCGGGGGGGGGGGGAGGGGATAGAGGGAGAGAGAGAGAGATAGACAGAGAGAAAAGACAGAGAATAGGCAGGTGGGCTCCGTGGAGGGGTCTGGTCCACATCTGGTCCAGGTCGAGCTCTGTGAGGCCGGGTCCAGGTCACACTTCTGGTGGGCTCCATGAAGAGGCCTGATCCACGGTCACACTCGGCAGTCAGTTGGGGGTTAATATTAGAGGTCCACAGAACTGCGACGGGGAGGACGAAAAGAGACTCCGGGGAGAGATTCCCCGGATGCTGGATTAGTGGCAGGCCTTACTGGAGCCTATATAGTGTATATTACAAGTACTGCTGGGAGACAAACCCACACAACAATGTACGACCATGGTATCCAGCTAGACCCGGAGACAAGTCTGGCCATAGGCTTTGTCGTAGAGAAAGGTTTTCAACCTAGTCTTGAATGTGCAGAGCGTGTCAGCCCCACGGACCGAAGCCGGGAGAAGGTTCCACAGCTGCGGTGCCTGGGACCTAAACGCCCTGCCTCCTATTGTAACTTTTGATATTTTTGGAACAGTAAGCATGTTTGCATATTGCAAACGCACTGCTGTTCTATTTGGTTTGTAGGGATCAATGAGATCCTTGAGATATTGTGGTGCCTGACCATTGAGAGCTTTGTAAGTGAGAAGAAGAACTTTGAACTCTATTCTGTATTTGACCGGGAGCCAGTGTAGGGAGGCCAGTGAAGGAGTGATATGGTCTCTTCTTCTGGTACCTGTCAACACACGCGCCGCAGCATTTTGAACTAACTGTAGGCTTTTCAGAGACTTGCCTGGGCAGCCTGATAATAGCGAATTGCAGTAGTCCAGCCTTGAGGTAACGAAGGCGTGGACAAGTTTTTCTGCGTCATTTTTGGACAGGATGTGCCTGACCTTTGCAATATTTCGCAGGTGAAAGAAAGCATTCTTTGAGAGTTGTTTGATATGAGATTTGAAAGACAAGTCTTGATCAAAGGTAACTCCCAGATTCCTCACAGTGGCCTTGGAGGCCAAGGTAATGCCATCTAGAGAAAAGTTCCCATCGACCAACTTGTCTCTCAGGGGCTTAGGGCCGATCACGATAACTTCCGTTTTGTTAGAGTTGAGGAGTAGGTAATTACGTGCCATCCAACTCTTTATGTCTTTAAGACATGCTTGAAGTTTGACTAATTGGTCCGTTTCGTTCGGTTTCATCGATAGATATAGTTGAGTGTCGTCTGCGTAACAATGAAAATCTATGGAGTGTTCCCTGATGATGTTGCCCAGAGGGAGCATATATAAAGAGAAGAGTATTGGTCCAAGCACAGAGCCTTGTGGGACTCCGTATTTGACCTTTTCACGTGTAGAGGAGCCATTATTGACCTCTACAAACTGAAAACGATCAGACAGATAGGACTCGAACCATTTCAGTGCGGCACCCCTGATGCCAACCAGATGTTCCAGTCTCTGTAGCAGAATGTGGTGGTCAATAGTGTCGAATGCAGCACTAAGGTCCAGCAACACCAGTACGGAGAGGAGGTTATTATCTGCTGCAGTCAGGAGGTCATTTGTAACTCTCAGCAGGGCCGTCTCAGTGCTATGGTTAGCTCTGAAGCCCGACTGAAAGCCTTCTAATATATTGTTGTTTTGTAGAAAGTCACACAACTGTTTGGCGACCGCTTTCTCGAGAATTTTGGAGAGAAACGGAAGGTTCGATATAGGTCTATAGCTAGCTAGAATGCCTGCATCAAGAGTAGGCTTTTTGAGTAGAGGTTTGATTACCGCTACCTTGAAAGATTGTGGCACGTAGCCTGTCACCAAAGACATATTGATCATATTGAGTAGGCATGTACCAACCGGAGGCAGGACCTCTTTGAGTAATCTAGTCGGAACTGGATCCAGGGTACATGTCGTTGATTTTGAAGAAGATATCATTGAAGTGAACTCAGAGAGCTCGATTGGAGAGAGACTATCCATATATATATTTGGGTCTGCGGCCACCTCTGAGACCACCATATTTGGTGGCAGTCCAGTGGGAGCCGAGAGTAGTTGTAGATCAATTTGATCTCTGATAGTTTCTATTTTGCCATTGAAGAACCTCATGAAATCGCTACTATTGAGAGTCGTAGGAATCCGTGGGTCCGTGGAATCACGGCTTTTTGTCAGTTTTGCCAAAGTATCAAAAAGAAACTTTGGGTTACTTTTGTTTCCCTCTATTAGGGATGAATAATAAGTGGCTCTGGCCGTGTCGAGAGCCTTTTTGTATATTTTGAGGCTATTCTGCCAGTCTATACATGATTCTTTCTGTTTGGTTGAACGCCATTTCTTTTCGAGTTTGCGAGACGTTCGCTTGAGGTTTCTAGTTTCCGAGTTGTACCACGGGGCTAGCCTTTGTTGCTTTATTACCTTCCTTTTCAGGGGAGCAACAGAGTCTAGCGTAGTTTGAAATGAGCATGTGACACTATCAACAAGTTGATCGAGTTGATGAGAACTATATGTGTGAAGGTCCTCTATTTTGTTGAAATATACCGAGTTGATGGCTGATGGAACCATTTCCTTGAATTTGCTTACAGCGCTCTCGGATATACTTCTGCCAAGGACATTTTTGTCCAGTGGTGTATAATCGATCAATGTAAAATCGAAGGTGATCAGATAATGATCAGAGAGATCACGGTTTTCTGGAAAAACTGTGAGGTGCTCTATTGCAATACCATAGACCAGAATGAGGTCAAGGGTATGGTTGTGAATGTGTGTAGGTTTGTCTACACATTGAGAGAAACCGATTGAATCAATCAATGAGATGAACGCTCTATTCAAGCTATCAGTTCCTATGTCCGCGTGAATATTTAAATCACCAATTATGATGATTTTATTAGACTCGAGAACTAGACTTGATAGAAATTCTGAAAACTCTGATAAAAATTGTGTGTAAGCGCCGGGGGGGCGGTACACTGTAATGACTATCAGCGGCTGTATTGATTTCCAGCTTGTGTGTGAAAGGTTGAGAATCAAGCTTTCAAATGATTTGTATGTAGCTCTAGCTCTAAGACTAATTGCTAGGCCTGTATTGAAGATAGCAGCCACTCCACCTCCAGTTTTCCCATTGTCTCTAGGTATATGTGCATTGGTGTGACTTGGTGGGGTGGCTGTATTTAAACTAACATATTCTTGCTCACCTAGCCAAGTTTCAGTCAGAAAAAATATATCAAGACAATTGTCTGATATAATTTCATTTACTAATGTTCCTTTTTTGCGTAGAGATCTAATATTTAGAAATCCACATTTGATATTTGTGTCTTGAGGTACAACTGTATTGGTTTTGATTTGTATCAAGTTTGTATGTACAGCTCCTATTTCCTTTTGCTTTTGTTTGTGCAGCCTATATGGTTTGTTCAGCCTGTACAGAGACTGTATAGTTTGTATAGTTCTGATTTGAGGGACAGGTTGGGTAGGCGGCTGCACTGGAGGAAGCACAGAGAGCTGTGTAGGACTGCAACTCTGTTTCCTGGTCCCAACTCTGGGTGGTCATGATAATCTATCTATAAAATCGTCCATATTTCTAGAGATGAGCTTTGCACCGTCCCAGGTTGGATGTATGCAGTCTCTCTCTATCAGACCAGTATTCCCCTCAAAGGTTTCCCAATGATTTACAAAGCTCACGTTATTATCTGGACACCACCTAGACAACCAGTTGTTGAGTTGGCGCATACGGCTAAACATGTCATCATTGCTCATGTTTGGCAGGGGACCAGAGAAAATTACAGAGTCCGACATTGTCTTTGCGTATGTGCAAACTGACTCAATATTTATCTTCGTAATCTCAGATTTCCGAAGTCGAGTGTCGTTGCCCCCGCAGTGAATTACAATCCTATCATAGCGATTACATTTACTTTTAGCAATAAGTTTCAGATTTGATTCGATGTCGCCAGCTCTGGCCCCGGGGATGCATTTGACTATGGTTCCTGGAGTCTTTAAATTCATGTTTCTCATTATAGAACTACCGATAACCAGAGTTGTATTCTTAATGACACGCCGCTGCTTGCGTTGCGGGCCATCAAGTGGAACTGAAGGCTCACCGTTACACTCAACGGGTATAACAGTGAGTGGGGAAAAACTGTTTGAAACGTGAAGTGGTTGGTGTCCCGTGTGCTTTTGTTTACTTCCACGCTTTCGACCAGTAGCAGCCACCTTGGCCCAGCCGTCCTGTTTGTGGGAGCCCCGACCAGCCGCGGTCACCGGCGACGGCATGCCCGTCCCCGTCAACCGCGAATGGTGGTGGGCTCCCCGTGGTTGTGTGTGAGCTAGGCTAACGTTTGCACCGCTAGCCAGAATTGCCTCCAACTCGCCGAGCCTCCCCTCCAGCACCGCAAACAAGCTGCATTTGATGCACATGTCCGAAGCAACAAAGGCGTCAGGGCTGTAACTATACATATTGCATACGGCGCAGGAGAGAGAGCTAGAGCGAGAGGAAAGCCCGCCGGGAGGGAAGGGGTGGTGTTGGCGGAAAGCCATCACAATCGCCCGGCTGAGCCGACAGAATGAGACGCTCGCCCCGCCAAACAACCAGCCCGAGTAGCGATAAAATCGCCACAGAGTAGGATAGTTAACAGTGACAGTGTGTGTCTAAACCACAGCAGCGCAATACAATAATGTTTGGTGTTTGTCCCGTTCGTGCTGCTGACAACAAAGCTGTCAGACAGCAGACGGGCAACACAGGAAATGACGCAACAGGCTTACCGTCTCCGAAATGGGTCCGATGTCCGATGTTTCTCTCTGTGAATAAGAATGAAGGGTGCGTGCGTGTTGTTAACATACACATAAAATCTTCGGGTCTCGTTGTGTATGTACCCTAAAACAACATTGCTGTCAGTATAGAAAGAGATCTTATCGAATTTCATGTCCATTTCCTGCAGAATGAAATCCGCAATTTCCACTGCCAACACAGCGGCGCACAGCTCCAGACGGGGTACAGTTAGATCAGGAGGGGCTAGTTTGGCTTTTCCTAGAATGAAGCCCACTTCTTTGTGGCCATCTGCGTCAACAGCCGTCAGATAAGCCACAGCTGCGATTGCTTTAACAGACGCATCCGAGAAGACACAGAGCTCTGTTCTCTCCGAGTTGGAGATGGAAAAGGAAGAGTAGGTACGACGGACGTGAACCTTTTTTAGCTCCTGTAATGAATCCAGCCACCGTTTCCAATTGACGTACTTGTCGTCTGGGAGCGGTCTGTCCCACTCTGAATCTTGGGTAGACAGTTCTCTCAGTAACAGTCTTCCTTGGATGGTTACTGGAGCGAGGAATCCTATAGGGTCGAACAAGCTGTTCACAGTTGAAAGAACTCCTCTGCGTGTGAAAGGCTTTTGGCTCTCTGATATATTGAAAGAAAAAGTGTCTGACACAATGTCCCAACTTACTCCGAGGCTACGCTGCACTGGCACCTCATCCACAGCGAGATCCAGGTCTTTGAGGTCCTTGGCCCTATCCTCTGCAGGAAAGGACTCTGTGACTGTGGCCTTGTTGGAGGCAATTTTGTGAAGTCTGAGGTTGGAATGAGACAGCACCTCCTGTGCTCTTTTCAGGACATCTACAGCCTCCTCTTCAGTTGGAAATGACTTAAGAGCATCGTCCACATAGAAGTCTCGATCAATGAAGGCTTGCACGTCAGTTCCATGTTTTTCTCCTTCTCTTGCAGCCTTTCTTAGGCCAAAAATTGCTACTGCAGGGGACGGGCTGTTTCCGAAAACATGGACTCGCATTCGGTAGTCTGTCACTTCTTTACTGAGATCGTTGTCGCGGTACCACAAAAATCTTAAATAATCTCTGCTTTTTTCCTCGACCACAAAACAGTAAAACATCTGCTGGATATCTGCAGTCACAGCAACCAGCTCTTTTCTGAATCTGACGAGTACACCCAGCAGGCTATTATTCAAGTCTGGGCCAGAGAGAAGCACATCATTCAAAGAGACACCGTCAAACTGGGCGCTTGAATCGAACACCACACGAACTTGGCCTGGTTTCTGAGGGTGGTATACACCGAAGGAAGGGAGATACCAGCACTCCTTGCCATCTTCTAGTGGGGGTGCCAGTTCAGCATGTTTGTTATCTATGGATTTCTGCATGAACTCAATGAAGTGAGCCTTTAGCTCTGGTTTCTTCTCCAGATTGCGACGGAGTGACATCAGACGTTTGTGGGCATACTCTCTATTGTTTGGAAGTCTTCTCCGTGGATGTCGGAATGGCAATGGAGCAACCCAGCTGTTGTCACTGTCTTTGACAAACTCCTTTTCCATCATATGCAGGAAGATGGTGTCCTCGATTGATGGGGCGAGCTGGTTGTCGTGTTCAGTGCGATGGAAGATGGTTTCACCGAAGTTCTCTCTAGTGATTGTTGCTGGTGTGCTTGGTGTCAAAAGCAATTGGTGGGGGTCTTTCAGGCTGAAGGTGTCTTTCACTTTAATGTGGCTCTCACATGGTTTCAAAAGAGTGGTACGTCCATTTTCTAGGATGCATGTCTTCATAGAGTTGACGATAGAAGGGGCATGAGCACTGC